>NC_142160.1:11375612-11527346 GCF_024610735.1 Ursus americanus | reverse complement strand
TGGGGTTGGGGACAATGCTAAATTAGCATTTATCATGAAATGCTATTTCATGAATTTATTTTTTAAAGAAAAATAATGAGAGTGAATTTAAGCCTAAGCTGTCCAAATAATTAAACCCATTCTCAAAAGAAATGAAAGTTCTGGGGCGCCTGGGTGGTGCAGTCAGTTGACTGGTTGACCACCTGACTCTTGGTTTTGGCTGAGGTTGTGATCTCAGGATCACGGGACGGAGCCCTGTGTGAATGTGGAGTCTACTTGGGATTTTCTGTCCCTCTCCTTCTGCCCCTATCCCTCCTCAAATAAATAAGAAAATCTTAAAAAAAAAAAAAGAAAGAAAAGGTCAAATGCACTTCAAAGGTCATCTAGAGTCTGCTATTTACATAAGAGGAAAACCTCCTTAAACCTCTGGGTGTTCTATTCACTCATCTGTAAAATGGGGCGGTGAGTCAAAACAACCGCTAAGATTTCTTCTCAATCTAACATCAGATGACTGGATTTTCCCATCAAACCTAATGTTTCACTAAGATTTTATGTACATCTCTCCTATCCCGTAGACTCAAAAAGTATTATCTTAAATAAGGAAAAACACTATGCTGAATAAAAAATCCACACTGCAGTTAGCTACTATAGATAAATCCAAGTCTATAAATGGGTACATTCCGCCACTCCACTGCATCTCCCTCCACCCCACCTCTCAACATTACCATAGGGCCAGTGTTGCCCAAACTTCAGTCATTTGAGTTTCATGTCAAATCTGAGCACCATCTATATTTTTATTCACTTAAAAATGGAATTTAAGGTAGCTTATTTTTTAAAAAATTAGCCATATCCTAAGCAATCACAAGCTTGATTGTGCTAGCTTTGTGCATTTTTTCCTAATAAAATTTGAAATAAATAGTCTATAAATAAAAGAAAATTCTACCAAGTACCATCAAGAATTGTATTGTACACCCTCAGTGGTATACATACTAAACTTTGGAAAATACCAGAGCAGCTTATGAAAAGAAGGATATATATATATATATATATATATATATATATATATATATGCTGGTTTAGAATACATAAGATTTTATTTTTAAAGGAACCTACTATAGTAACATTTCCACTGCATTTATTAGGACAGAAAATCAACTGCTATATCCATTATTCCTTCATTAGTTAGAGAATCTGATTCCATAGATTATTTTTAAAAGGGGATAATAGGACCACCAGTTAATGGGTAGAGTTTTCGTTTTACATATGAATTAGCATAAATCCCACTCTCGTCATGCCAAGTGTTGATGCCAAATCTTTTGGAACCATCAAGATCAGTGAACTGAGAACGGCATTTTCTGTGGACTATTGAATAATCATCTTGACAAGGATAATCCTATTGGATGGGGGGAGAAAAAGAAATAATACTGAATGACCAAAATATATAAAAACGAGTGATTTCTAGAAGTTGATCTTCAATATGTTAGTCTTACTATGATCTAAGTTTAATTTTCACACAATTAATTTAATATCTCAAATTACAAATGCCTCAATGTAAAAATGGCTACTGCATTTATAAATACTTTAATTCTGAAAGAAGCCTCTAGTTCATGGTTGATTTATGAAACTAAAAAGATAAACTGTTACACGTATAAAACTTGTGTAAGCCATAAATGCATGGCCCAAAGAACAACTTAAATTTTATGATCATCTACACAAGACCAAAACAATTATAATTTCACTATCATTCAACACCTTTTTAAAGTTAATATAAATTATAATCATTCCAAAGAATAATATCTTGGGTTGTATTTTTAATAGCTGCTATCAAGACGTAAATGCCAAACTCAAAGATTCATTCTTCCGAGAAATTATCTCAGGATAACTCAGCATCACGTTTAAGGTATTTATCCTTAAAGTACTTCATAGAAGCTTCTGTTGTGATAAAACAAGACACTCTCATTGACCATTTCCCAAGAAATATTGATTCTCTCAGATTACATCAAGGGTAATGGTAGACAAGGAACATAAAGCCCTTGAACTGATTATCTAATTTCTGCTTCAAATTGGTACTAATTTTAAGATTTTATTTATTTATTTGACAGAGAGAGAGAGAGAGACAGCCAGCGAGAGAGGGAACACAAGCAGTGGGAGAGGAAGAAGCAGGCTCCAGCGGAGCAGGGAGCCCGATGTGGGGCTTGATCCCAGGACCCCGGGATCACGCCCTGAGCTGAAGGCAGACGCTTAACGACTGAGCCACCCAGGCACACCCAAATTGGTACTAATTTTAAAGCACTAACACAATATTGAAATTAAATCACTAGAACCATAAAACAATGAAAGAACACCAAAATAGTTCTAATCTTAGATTGGCCTTATTGAAAATAATTGAAATTTTTAACCATATATTCAACCATAACAATAATTTTAGGGTCTATTATGGGTTGGGCATGGTAGCTGAGTGTTTATATCTTTTAATCCACAGAACTCTGACATAGGAATTGTTACTCCCACTTTACATATAAGAAAAGACAATTTGCTTAAAATCTCAGAAAAAGAGGATTTAAAGATTGTCGATATTAAGCAACTCAGCCAGGACTTCAAACTAACTATCTAATTGTAAGATGCATTATCCCTCCAGTAGCCTCATGATATTCTCAATAATTAAGAGATGAAAAAAATACAAATGGCAAAATCCTAAAACTATATTATATCCATGTTACCTTCTATAGGTTAGGCTTTTGTTTTTCATAGTCAGGGTCTAATGTCTTTGGGGCATGTACATTGGTTTTTGGTCCAGGAGAGGCCCTTTCAATGAAATTTGAACATTACTGGCCAAACTTGCCGGCTCACAGGGAGGCAGGGTCTGCTCATTCCCAGGCTAGCTCCCATCAAACTAAAGGGAGCTTCAAATGCAGGGATGGTGTGTTCCTCTAGTGTGATGATTTATTTTCATCAAGTGAGTGACAAGATTAAATGTGATGTTTTCTAAGAAAAGGATTCTGGCAGCAAGAAGGTACTAAAGACTGAAGGTAGAAAGGACCAGGTTCTGGAACTATAATTAGAATAAGAACTCACATGTCATCAACTGATGTGGATAAGTGGATAAACAAAACGTGGTCTGTATACACAGTGAAATATTATTTGGCAATACAAGGAATAAAATACCGACAGATGCTGTAGCATAGATGAACCACGAAAACATGCTAAGTGAAAGAAACTAAACCGAAAGACTACATATGGTATGATTCCTTCTACAGAACGTCCAAAATAGGCAAGTCCACAAAGATAGAAACTAACTTTGCAAGGGACTAGGGGGAGAGGGAGAACGAGGAGAGGCTGTTAATTGGTGCAATGGCCAATTTTGTGTCAACTTGACTAGATCACGGGGCATCCAAACATTTGGCTAAACATTATTTCTGAGTTGTGCCTGTTAAGGGTGTTTCCAGATGAAATTAGCATTTGAATCTGTGGACTCAGTAAACCAGTTTGCTGTCCCCAATGTAGGTAAGTGGCCACCTTCCAATCCGCTGAGGGCCTGAATGGAAGAAAAAGGCAGAGGAAATAAGAATTCAGTCCCTTCCCCTCTGATTGCTTGAGCTGAGACATTAATCTTATCCTGCTCTTCGTACTTGCGGTTCTCAGGCCTTCAGACTGGGACTGATTACACCACTGGCTCTCCTGGGTTTCCAGCTTGCAGACAGCAGATTGTGGGACTTCTCAGCCACCATATTGTATTAGCCAATTCCTTATAATAAATCTCTCTCTCTCTCTTCATATATATATATATATATATATATATCTATATATATCTGCAAGTTTCTCTCTGTAGAGAAATTTGATTAATACCTATGGGGTTTCTTTTTAGAGGTGATGAAAATGTTGTCAAATTGATTGTGCTGATGATTGTATGACTCTATGGATATACAAAAATAACTGAATTGTACACTTTAAAAGGGTGAATTTTATGGCATGTGAATTATCTTAGTAAAGCTGTCATTTTTTAAAAGTGGATAGTAGGGGTAAGCAATCTGAAGTTAGGAAAACTACTTAAGAGACTGTTTCCTATTAACACCCATGAAGTTTAGTCCCTCCCATTATCAGAGGTGCATTGGTAAGCCAGCTCCCCACCAAAAAAATCCCACACAACTTATTTGTGATATTTGCCAATTTCTGTGGTGTAAATACTCCCGCTATGGCTGACTTCGAGCTACCAAAGCGAGGTCAGTGAACACTGAGTTGGGAAGACATGAGCATAATCACCTCGTGCAAACTTTAAGACGTGACTCCAGCTCACCCTGAATCTACTTCTCCCATTTCCCACTGTGTGACAGCCATGCAATTTGGGTAGACTGATCTCACTCCAGACTCTAGGGGCAGAATCTAACCTCTGGCAATCACAATCATCTCACTCCTTTTTCAATGACGGTGATTGATCCAGCATCAGACGTGTGTTTTGAGTTTGCCCAAACAAAGTAAAGCTCGACTTTTGTTCTGTGATTTGGAGGAAAGAAACTCTTTTTCCATGACTGGACATAAATGAGGAAGCATCTAGCCCAGATTGCTATTGGCAGCCCTCCTCCAATCAGTTTAGCATGAAATCAACACCACAAAAGGCAAATTTGAGAGTAAGAAGCATGATGGCGTTGCTGTATCACTCCTTTCCTGAAACCTGATTTTTCAAAAAAATGTGAACCAATAAATTGCTTTTATAGTCTGGCCTGACTTGAGCTGGGTTTTGTACAACTTACTAAAAGCATCCTAACTAGTGTGTACCTAAATAATCTGCAATGTTGGAACACTGAGGTACTGAGAATCAGAGCAAAAAAAAATGGGTCAAAACTAGGAAGTAGGACAAATATATATAGTAGGAGTAAAGGCAAACATAAATTTTTGACTAAACATATAATCAGGAATTAGAAGGATGCAGAGTCCATAGTCTCTCATGCTTCATTCCCCCTTCTGATTACCCCCCCCTTTCTTTATCCCTTTCTTCTGAGAAAAAAAACTGAGGGCTTCAGAGGGGAGGGGGATGGGGGAATGGGATAGGCTGGTGATGGGTAGTAAGGAGGGCACGTATTGCATGGTGCACTGGGTGTTATATGCAACTAATGAATCATTGAACTTTACATCAAAAAAATAAATTTAAAAAAAGGAATTAGAAGGATGCAAATATGGAATAGATGAAAAAGAAAACAGCACAATAACAAACTATTAGGAACCTAGAAGGTATAATTATTTTAAGGAAGCAGAGCAAATATGTTTTTCAAAGTTTAATAAAAAGGCACAAGACAGAATAAAGCAGCTGCACCAAGATTCACCTTAAAGGACCTTAATATTGACTGCAGCTCAGACCCAAGGCCAAATTGAGATGGTGGGGGTCTTGAACAAACAAGTAATTTGGTGTGCCACTCAAACCAAGTATACAGGGGAGAATCATCTCCAAACGATAAATAGTTTTGCCCTTTCCGTTTGTAACCATCCATCTGCCCAAGGTGAGATCACAGTTTGTTTCAGAAAAAAATGGCAACCGAAAAGCAAAGTAATATCAGCTTTTAACATGCAAAATAGTATTTTTCAGCAAGATAATAGCCTTTGTGATCTAACTTCCAGTCTTGAGGACTTTAGAATATCAATGTCCAAACCTGGAAGACCTCAGATCACAGAGATCTCCCAATACGTAGGAAAAATATCCTTTGCATTAAGGCTTAACCAAAAGTTGGAATGGATAGTAGGAAGAAAGGGAAAAGTCTGGGGAATTATAGGAATGAGAAAATAAGGGAAAAGGGAAAAAGCAGGACGGGAGAAAGAGCCAACGTATTTCCCAATTTTCCCTTTCCAAGACTTTAGTCAGGCAGGGTCCCTCTGACCTGTACAGAGAGAAGTGCATGAGATAAATGAAAGTAATGGCAGAAAGACTAAGGAGCTCCCCATCCCTCATGAGAACTTGAAACTGAGCATCTCAAGCTGCCCTTTCATTTGCCTGGAGTACAACCATACCCAGGCTGGTGGAGCAGCATTCTCAGGCAGAGGGAGACTCTGAATCACTTCTGGCATCCTGTGGCAAGTCTGCAAGGGAGTTACTGACAGGAGCTGCAAAGCCAAACACTGGATGTGGGGCTGATGGGAGTCACAGAAATCTTCTGTGAGGTCTACAATACCTATGGAAGTGGGAACGGGGCTGAGTTATCCCAAGCAAGCCATCTGGGTGCCAACCTAGCCCAGAGAGAAGGGGGGGAAACAGAAAAAGAACGACAGTTCAACATCCACAGACCATAGCCATCAATTCCAGCAAGGAAAAGAGCAGCCAGGTAAACTAGGGACACCATCCCAGAGCCCAGAAGAGGCAGACAACAGCACATACAAAAATCCTACTCTTGCCTGCAGGCATCAGGATGCTAAGTCACTTCCCCCTCTCCATATACTTGGATGCCGTCTTAGAGTCATAGTTACTATTGCTGTGTAACAGGTCAACCCACAGGGAACAGTACAATACAATACCCATTTCTAGACTCTCTGGGTCAGGAATTTGGAAGAGGTATACAAAGACAGCATCCCTCTGCTCCACATTGTCTGAGGCTTCAGCAGAGAAGTCCTAAAAGCTGGGAGTGACTTGAAGGCTGGGGTTAGAAACATCCTTCACTCCAGTTGGTGGCTGACATTGGTTGTCTGCTGGGACCTCAGCTGTGCTGTTGACTGGAACAAGTACACAGGTCCTCTCTGTGGGCCTACTTGGGCTTTGTCACATCATGGTGACTGGGTTCTGAGAATGACAATGGCACAGAGAGAACCAGGAGGAAGCTACACTGCTTTTTATCACCTGGCCTCCAAAGTCACATTGTATCACTTCTACTGCAGTTACAGTTCACCCAGCTCTACTGGAGGTGATAAGGACTCTGCCTCTCAATGGGAAGAGTGTCAAAATCACACTGCAAGAGCATGTGGGATGACCACATGTGCTCATCCATTTGGGGAAAATAACAATCTGCCATGTGGAGAAAAGTAGGGTGTGTTGGGGGTTCTCAAGATTACCGCTAGATTCAATGATTTGCGAGGAGGACTCACAGGATTCAAAATATAGTTGTATTTGTGGCTATGATTTACTGCAGCAAATGGATACAAAGCAAAATTAGCAAAGGGGAAAGGCACATGGGCCGAAGTCCAGAGGAAACCAGGTACAAACTTCCAATAGTCTTCTGGTGAGTCACACAGGATGCATTAAATTACCCCAGCAAAGAACTGTGAAATGCTGTTTACTGGGGAAGCTCATTAGAGCCTCAGTGGCCAAGGTTTTTCTTGGGGGCTGGTCATAGAGGCACTCGTTGCCTTGCAATACCAGAATTCCAGACTCCCACAAGTTCAACGTGAACCATATTGTTTGCACAAACGGTTTAGGTGCAATGAGCCTCTCTCATTAGGGAATTCGAATCCCAAAAGTCAAGTTTCTAGATGCTAGCCAAGGGCCAACTTGCAAGCAGGCTTTTTAACAGATAACCGGCTCAGTTCTACTATGTTAGTTCTTTTCTGCAAACAAAGGATGGAAGATCTCTGAGAAAATGAAAGTTTTTTAAAGGAAGATTGAACACCTCCTAGAGGAACCATTTAAATTATGGAATCAAACTAAGCTGTAAATGGATTGAAGGATTAATGTTTTCCTACTGGTAGTGGGCTCAAAAAGGCAGCCAGTTATCAGTTAGACAATTTTCCTCTGCACATGTGAGTTGCAGACAGTTGTTGTATTCCCACACCCTAACATAATATTTACATGTCTGTTCAACATTTATTTAGTGGGAGTGGGAAGAAATGTTTAGAAATTGTCCATAGAAGCAGTTATGTGAATCACCACACATTGTTGTTGGCTGGTTCACTGTTCTGGTGCTACACAGACCCTGAGTGCTGACAACATTTATTTAAGATAGGATAATCACTACGAGCTTTTTCTGGGCCCTCCAGGTAGAAGAAGATCACAGGAAAAATTTGTCTGAGGTGTGGAATGGGTGGGTACCAGTGTGCAAGGGCTTACACAGAGCCAGACTGGAAGAGA
This sequence comes from Ursus americanus, assembly GCF_024610735.1. Classification (NCBI taxonomy): domain Eukaryota; kingdom Metazoa; phylum Chordata; class Mammalia; order Carnivora; family Ursidae; genus Ursus; species Ursus americanus. The sequence continues at coordinate 11,519,326 of NC_142160.1, read as the reverse complement.
CATTTCACAGGAAGAACTTAGAGGACCTAGCAGGCCAACTGGGGATAAAGAAGCAAAGATGATCCATAGCTTCAAATCTGGATGGCTGGGAGAGTTCTAAAACCACAAAAAGGAATAAGAAAGACATGGAGACGGGGGAGAATTTGTTATAGGAGAGAAATGATGAGTCACATTTTAGACATTTTTAACGTGAGATGACATCAGTACAAAATCTTTGAAAGGTGGTGCTGTGGAATTGATGGCCTGGAGAGAGGTTAGTGCCCTACGCACAGTAGTAGTCACTGGCTGGGGAAAAATAGCTCTAAGGAACAGTATTGGGACCATGGATGATAACTGAATACAAACTGTGAGTTACATAATTATACTGCATCAATTACTCCTGAGGTTGAAAATATTACCATAGCTATGTGTCCTTGTTCTTAGGAAATACACACTGAATTATTTATAGGCAAAGGGGCTCAATGTTTCCAGCCTACTCTCAAATGGTAAGCAATTGGTGACTCTGGGTAACGATTATATGGGAGCTCCTTTTGCTATTCTTGCAACTTTCCTGTAAGTTGGAAATTATATAAAATACATTACCCCAAAAAGGTAATGGTTGAGGAGCCATGGGAGTGGATGAATTCTCTGAGATTGCATAAAATGAGAAGCACAGAGTTCCAGATCCCAAGTCTTATGGACACTCATGGCTGGGTCTATAAAGAAGCCATGAAGGACAGAGAAGGAGAGGTATGAAGTGGGCAATGTCATAGATTCTTAAGGTCGAGGGAGGTGGAAGAATGCAGTGGCAGCCAACAAGTGCCCACTTCCAAAGAAACTTCATGGAGAGCAAGACCTGACAAAAGACAAACAGGGCTGTTTCAGAGAAACAGAGGAAGTCGAATGAAACATGCTGATAAAAGATGGAAAAAGAGTGACAGAGAAAGATACGCTGAGGGCAAACAGGCTCTGTAGAAACAGGAAGCGGTAAAGATGCAGCAAGAGAATCACTATGGGGAAAATCTGCCTTAAGGTTAAGAAAGCTTTCCTCCTTTTCTTCTCTTTCTCTTCTTTCTTCTTTCAAACAAATCATGGACAGACATGGTCAGGACGTTACAGGAAGGTCCTCTTGGTGAGTGGGCTCCCCACTTGACCTTCTGTCATAATGAAGGACAAACGGCATATGGTTTTACCACCTATATCAATAAAATGTATCAGCGTAGCTTTAAGAGGCAGGTAGCCTGTTCTTAGAACCCCATCCCCTTCCCACCCCCCCTCCCCATTGTCCCCTGAGTGCTACATTCTTACTCTGAGCACCGCTGTCTCCTGAACTTTCTTCTGAATAAAATGCCATGGCTGTTTCTTAGTCAACTGTGCACTCAGTCCTCACCCAGTTTTGGTTATACTTAGTCTTATTTGATTTCATCTTATTTCTTTGGGATCTTTTATTTTTTATAGTTTTATTTTTCAAGGTCATTTTCAGTTTTCAGCCTGCTGTCTGGAACATCAGTAACTCTGCCTAATTTAATGTTATATGATAATTTGAAAGCATAGTCTCAATTCCTTCATCCAGATCATCCATAAAAATGCATAATGTGTTATGTTTCCTGGCCAAATCAGTCACTGTGAACTAACCTTGCGTCCACCATTACAGAGAGCTATTAGCCACCTGGCATTCATACAGCAAAGACCATTCTTCCCTAGCATGCCTGTAAGTGTGCTCATTTGGGGTACTTCATTTAGTCTTCAAAAGGTATTTGAGGCAGCAAGCTTATTTATGTGAATGTCACACTGGATGGGGTAGTAAATAAATATATAGGTAGATTACTGCGAGATTTCATTTCATTATTTTCAGTATACATAAGGTATAAAATTCTTTAGCTGTTACATGCACTTGACTGAAGACCTGTCGTCCCCTAACGAGGTTGTCTTCTGTACACACATGCAGAGTGATGTGGGAGAAAAAGGACAATTTCCATACAGCCAAATCTACTTTACCAACCCTAGGGATCATGGAGGATAGGCATCTCAGACATTCACTTCTTCACTACTTAAAAATGATTTCATTTCTATCGGCTCTTTTCTTCTTCCAGTGACTACATTATAGACCTAAGAGTAACTGGCAAATGCAGCAACAACATACATGTTACCAGTTGGGTATACTTTTGTTATGTATCTAAGAAACATTTACTGTGCCTTTTTATTTGATAAAATTTTACAAAGGAAAAACATTTGTAACCAGAAGGGGTATTCAACTAAAGGAAAATAGTCATGGAAAGTACAAGGCAGGTTAGGCTGTGGATATAAATATAAATATCTATATCATTAATGAGTCTGGTTTTTTATTTATTTTTCAAAGAAAAATATGGAGATCTATATGAACAATCACTTCACAAAATAAGCTGACTTTAAACAATATCATACAAACTTTAGTAATGGCCAGCATGAAAAAATAAGCAATATAGTATTAAACCTTAGCTACTGACACATTTTTTTTCTTTTTTATGCACAAATTTTGATTGGTCCTATCATCTTAATCATAGAAAAAATAAATATCATTTTTTTCCTCAGTCTGCATTATGTGAGGATACCTGCCACTATTTTATACTTATAATGGTATCGTTAGTTATAAAATTGAGGCCCAGAGTTCACATTTTTTAAAGATTTTTTCTTCTTTACAAAAGCCAATGTGTTCATCTTAGAAGTTAAACATAATTAAAAGAAAGAAATTAGAACTAAGCTTTTATGATCTGATGCAGAAACAAAAGGAGATCATATTACTTAGTTACAGAAGGCAATATAAAATGAAGGTATAGTTTTAAAGAAAACAGGGTTCTTTCTACTAAAAGGATACAACAACAACGAAAAATACTCGAAAATCTGAGCTTCCTGAGAATTAAGACCACAATTTCTCAACTGTTAGTGATGGATGAGATGAGCAGGAGTTAAAATACTCATTTCCTAATTTTCAAGTAGACTCAAATTAAATGTTTGCCAAGGTCCTTCATCAAAAAGATTACTTGATCATAAATAAATACTATTAGGATGGGACAGGATCAATGAAAGAGAATCAAATCACCTCAAATACGTAAATAGTGAAATCTGAGAACCAGAGAACCCATAAAGATCATTTTGTCTATATTACTGAGAGTTCTCCAGAGAAACGGAACCAATAAGAAATAGATAAATGGATAGATATGGACAGATGGACGGATAAATAGGTAGACAGATACGAAGGATGTCTACTTATCTATCCATCATATCTATCTCCTATTTGTTCTATTTCTACATGTTTGTGACAAATGTTGACCCTTGAACAATATGGGTTTGAACTGTGCAGGTCCAATTTTACAGAGATTTTTTTAAAAATAAATACAGTACAGTACTGTAAACGTATTTTTTCTTCCTATGATTTTCTTAATAACATTTTTTCTCTAGCTTAGTTTATTGTAATAATACAGTATATAATACACATACAAAATGTGTGTTAATCAACTGTTTATGTGATCATTAAGGCTTCTGGTCAACTGTAGGCTATTAGTAGTTAAGTTTTTGGTGAGTCAAAAATTATATGTGGATTTTTTACTGTGTGGGGGGTCAGTCCCCCTAACTCCCACATTATTCAAGGGTCAACTGTGTACATATATATACTGACAGAGAGAAAAAGAGAGAGAGAGAGAGAGGTCCTTCCTTCTTTCCTTCCTTCCTTCCTTCCTTCCTTCCTTCCTTCCTTCCTTCCTTCCTTCCTCCCTTCCTTCCTTCCTTCCTTCCTTCCCTCCTTCCTTCCTCTTACCTATTAGCAACTATATAGTCCCCCAAATAAGGCAAATCCTCTTGTATCCCAGCCTGGGAAAGCTGTGAATCCTGTGGAGCTATATGAACAATTGCCAGCAAGTCCTAAAATTGAAACTGGGGACTAGGAAATGTGATCCCTTAACGCTGGCAGAATACCATGAGACTCAGAACTGGAACTGTTTTCCTTATAAGGTACAAATCAAATCTATGTGTATATGTATAAGGTCAGCACACACATATACTACACAATGAGATCTTTCAGGCATTATTTTAGATTGAGGAAGGCCACCATTTCCTTCTGAACCCAAGCAATAGAGGGCTGTTTCTATGGTTAGCTAATAGCAGTATTTTGGAACACCCTGACATCAATCAAAAAATATTAGGTAGAACCACATGACCCCTTCCCTCTTCTCCAAATTCACTTCCCACCCCTACCTCATTTGTAGAATAATCTAAAACTCTTTCTAATTTTAGCCAATAGTCAATGTAATGAGATAAACAAGGATATTCAGCAAATGGCCATTATTCTTTTGTCAGTAGATACTGAGTTAGAATGTTAACAGGACAAAAAAGAGAAAATTAAACAGTAGATATATTAAGATTCAGGGAAAATAGTAAAATACAAGTCATGAAAACACATCCTAGGACCTGAGACATTACCTAGTCAAAAAAGTACACTTCATTCTGAACTAAAAGCTTATACATATTTATTCCATGTGGCCAATTTAGATGACACAACTTTGCATGCTATTATGTTTTTAAAAGAGAACCAGCAAAAGAAAAGGACTGTATACTGGAATGAAATTATGGAAGATCATGGGGGCACAGAATGGAGCAAAGATACAAAGAGAGGATTCTAAAAAGAAAAGGGAATCAAAGGTAATTTAGTTCAGAGAAGTGATGCTTCCTACAGAACCCCCAATCTGTGCTAGATTCACTTTCTGTCTTAGCTTTTGGATGTTTTCAGCAAGTCATTCTTTTTCTTCTCTTGTTTTTAAGGACCCTGGTAGACAGACATCCCTTCTTAGGAAGCAGAAAACTAAAGGCAATTCCAGCCTTTGGGGGTTTTCTTGCATGTGAATGAGCCTAACTGAACAACAAAGGGCTCTTAAAGATTGCTGTCCACCTCTGACTCACAGCCAAGATGCATTTTGGTCTGGGATAATACTCAAAAGTATTTATCAATCAGGGGCGCCTGGGTGGCACAGCGGTTAAGCGTCTGCCTTCAGCTCAGGGCGTGATCCCAGCATTATGGGATCGAGCCTCACGTCAGGCTCCTCCGCTATGAGCCTGCTTCTTCCTCTCCCACTCCCCCTGCTTGTGTTCCCTCTCTCGCTGGCTGTCTCTATCTCTGTCTAATAAATAAATAAAATCTTAAAAAAAAAAGTATTTATCAATCAGTATAGTCACTCAGACTGGGCAAGTCCTAGAGGCCCCTGGTTGGGCAAGTATTAAACTTCCAGAAGGTCCAGTCTGGGCCCACTCAACCAGGAAGCACAGGAGGCCTAGTGCCTAGAGCCCACGGTACATTTGGGAGCTCAAAAAAATGTTTTCATTTCTTTTAAAATCAGAATTTTCAAGATGAATCTAGTAACAAGGTGAAGGTACTTAGTGCCATTAAATTCCACACTAAACAAGGCAGAATAGTAAATTTTATAATACATATATTTTTCCGTAATAAAAAATGCAGATGCCATTTTGAAAAACTAACTCTATTAAACATAGAAACTCATAGCTAAGCCAGGAAATGTTGCTGGCCATTTAATATTCATTAAGATCTTAGGGCAGCAACTGATGGTAGCTATTATACAGAAAGTTTTGCTCAAAATAGGGTACAAGAGTCCAAAAGTATTTCCCAGGGAAAAAAATGAGTATTGTATGCTTTTGTTCTGTGTAATAACACCCATTGGTACATTGGTAATAATTTCAAGAGGGTTAACAGTAACATGGTCATATAACATGACCATAAAATATAATAATACAGTCATAAATAGGCAAGAAGACAAACAGCCAAAGAAATATATTTCTTTAATAAGCTTTTAAATCCACGCCCTGCCATCAAAAGTGAATATGATCCAACTTGGATTGTATTTGTCTTTATACCAGTGCAGTTGTACAATATATTTTGTTTTATTTTTTAATGGAAGAAGGAGCCCATAATGGCAAAGGTCCTAAGGGTCTAGGAAAGTCATAATGCAGTCCTGAGTCCTGGGAGTCTAGGGAAGGGGCTGGGGCTACTCAGGGGCCAGGGTTCTGGGGAACTCAAGGTGACAGCAAACCAATAAGCACAGAAATATCAGTATTTTAACAATATTATATCTGTACCAGTGCAATGAGCCCCAGTGGTAGGACAGGTCATCTTGCTGCTGCAGAGAACAATGTTAGAGACGCAGCCTCTTTTCATACCTACTGTGCCACATGGCAGGGATTCCTCAAAGTTGGTTTGGAATGCATTCCAGCTTCATTTTTTTAAAAAGATTTTATTTATTTATTTGACAGAGAGATAGAAAGAGCCAGAGAGCACAAGTGGGGGGGGGGGGGGCGGCGCAGAGGGAGGGGGAGAAGCAGACTCCCTGCTCAGCATGGATCCTGACATAAGGCTGGATCCCAGGACCTTGGAATCATGACCTGAGCCAAAGGCAGACGCTTAAGCAACTAAGCCACCCCGGTGCCCCACATACCAATTTTAAAACATAATTCTCTATTAAAAACTTCCTTAGCTTTCTGTCTCTGAGTGAACTAAGTAAGACATGGAACATTTCTGGGGTTCAAGCTACCCATATGTTTGGAAAGGTCATTCAATAGGCAGCTCTATTTAGGAAAACAAAATGATACTTCACATTGATAATGACCAACCAGATGTACCCAAATGGCAGCTGCATGACTGGAAGGAGCTATTAGGCTCCAAAATGCTCCCACTGAGGGCTTGGTCATTTGACTCAGTCCTTGGCATTACCTTTCTTTCCTGCTGTCCTGTAGGTTGATTTCCAACAGCCATATTTAGAATCTTGCCTACACTCTGGCTTACCACTTTTTTCACCCTCTCAAGTCAATGGCTTTGATTCCATTATAGAAATTCAGTCCCATGTCCACATCCTGGGCTCCGTCATTCTCCTGAATTGTTCTACATCTGAAATTCCAATAAGTTCCAGTATATCCCCTTTGCTCATTACCTCCAATTCTTCCAGCTCTCTCACCCCTTCACTATTGCCATGCTTGGTTTTTTTTCTCGACATTCTCATTCCTCTGACCCTTCAACTTCCTGAGTTTGCTACTCTCTGCCTGAACTAACTCTCTTCCTTACTCATCCTGATTGTGCTCGGTCAACTCTCCATCTTCAAACTCAGCTCACTTGTCCTTTATCCTAAAAGCTTCTGTACTCTTTAAACAGCCAGCCTTGGACCAATCATCTAACGTACGCTCTCTCTAAATTTTCCTCTATTTTGGTTCTTTGGGAGAAGGATGGGGAAGCTTTTAAGAGAAGGTATCTTTCGTTGAAATTGGGGTGAGCCATAAAAGTATCCAACTTAAGAGGTGGACTTCTGAGGACGGAGCTTGCAATTCTCTTCCTTTTCTCTCCTTGAAAATGATTTCATAGCTTCCTAATACTCTGTATTTATTTACTCATGTCTAGAGCTATGGGATGATAACTTGCACTCACTTTAGAATTCCTATAATGCTATCCCACTTTACGCAAGTATCAATTAAACAAATATAAGAAATGATAATATAGGGGCACCTGGGTGGCTCAGTCGTTAAGCGTCTGCCTTCGGCTCAGGGCGTGATCCCAGCGTTCTGGGATCAAGCCCCACATCAGACTCCTCTGCTGGGAGCCTGCTTATTCCTCTCCCACTCCCCCTGCTTGTCTCTCTCTCTCACTGGCTGTCTCTCTCACTGGCTGTCTCTGTGTCAAATAAATAAATAAAATCTTTTAAAAAAAAGAAATGATAATATAAAAATTAATAGTTTCAGTTCATGCAAAACATTTGAAATATGAGTCCAGTATTTTAGGATTTCTTCAGTAATTGCATAATTGCAAAGGCTGTAGCCTGAGAATGGTGTAATGTGTTTATGCTAAGTCCACATGGTGAAGTCTCTAGCAAGAAAAAAATATTCTCTTTGTCAGTATTTTATGAATCATACACTTGTTTATGTGCACAGTAACTTCTATGTCAGAGTTCAGTCACTATTCTACTGTTATTTAACCACTTGCTGTCATTATAATCTAAATTTTTCTTTTTGTACCCTATAACAATGTAACAAGGTAAGCATTCATTGAATGGGGGCGCTAGAAGCAGTGCTAAAAAACATGCCTCAACATCAATTACTTTGGCAAGGAACTTGGAAGTGAGTGAACAAAACTCTAAATAAGCCAAATAACGGCCAGGGCATGCTGTGCTGTTAGTGTGGAAACAAGCAACATGAGAAATATTAGAAATAATGTTAAAAAAATTAAAAGCACGAATATACAGCACAATGGCCAATGATTTATGCACCCTGAGAATACATCTCACATTCTTTATCTTTATGCTTGTGGAGAAATCAGTCCTTTAAAAGTTTGTGGGTTTTTAATTATGTGTCTTGCAACTACCTTTTGTTTAGAGATGCAGCCAGATCCCGTATATATAAGGAAATGGACCTGAACTGCATTTTTAAATAATATATTTGTTTCCTTCTGGTTTTTCTGATTTTAAGCCATCATGCTTGTTGCACTGGAAAATTCTAAAATGTGTAAAGACAAAGAACTCACCTAGAATCTCACCATCCAATGGCCAACTTTACTAGCATTTTGACAGTTTCTTTGGTTTTTTCCTCTATATTTTTGCATAGTTTATACATACATAATATTTACATATTATATTAACATAATAAATTTTATATGCATACAATTTTGTATCTTAATATTTTTCTTAACCTTAAATCAAGATTTATCAGGACACTAAGAACCATTTATGGACATTATAAAGGCTACAAAATAACTCATCGTGCAACTGCAACATATTTAATAGAACTACTCCTAATACTAAAACATTAGATACTTTCCAAGTTTTGCCATTACAAATAATTCTGTGATGAGTATCCTTGGATATAAATTTTATCCCTAGTTGAGTTTTTTTTCTCTGAGGAAGTTTCTTAGAAGGAAAATTATGAGATCAAATAGTATCTTGATACATATTGCCAAATTCTTTTCCAGAAAGATTAAAACAATTTACAGTCTTCCTGGCAACAGATGAAAGTATTCATTTCATCCCATCTTCAACCATTAAATATTATTATTTTTTAAAATATTGCCAATTTTATTAGCAAAAAAAAATTTTTATTGTTTTAATTCACATCTTTTAATATTTGTAAATTGGGATTTTTCCCTGTATTAGCTAGTTTTACATTTTTTGCTTTATAAATTGTCTGTATATTGTCCTTTGCTCTTTCCCTAGTGTCTTAACAATTTTCCTGCCAATAATATATAATACATATATATTACCAATTAGGTATTAATCTATAAGCTACCATATTTGCTTTATTTATGGTTTGAATGATCTTTTTTGATGAGAAAAAATAAATAAGACTATAACATATAATATAGGGTCATGGATCCTATACTTCCCTAAATTGGTTTTACTGTGGTTTCAAAAACTTTTGATTATTCTCATCTGTTTATTATTTCAAATAACTCTTATAATCTCAGAGTTCTAATGGAAAACAAAATCCATTTTTAATATAATTATTAAATTTATGAATTTAATCATAATTAATTTAGTTTTCCAGTTTCCTAAAATGGTTGTTATTCCCTTGTAGTCAAGATTTCTGTATCAGTTATCTTTGGGTGTACATTTGTTAAAATAAACTTAATGGAATTTATTATTATCTTCTTGGAACCTTTCATGGGTTGCAGTCAGAGAGCAGCTGAAGCTCAAGTAGGCTGGACATCCAACATGGCTTCCTCACTCATGAATCAAGCTCATCAGTGCTCCTCCTCATGGCCTCCCCTTCCAGACGAGTGCCTCGATTTCCTACATGGAAGCTCAGGGCTCCAAGACTTGGAAGCAGTCTTCTTCAATCTAGCCTAGACCTGGCATAGTGTCACTGTTGCCATGTTCTATTGATCAAATCTGTTCCCTGACAGCTCAGATTCAAAAGAGGGGACATCATTCACCTTGCTGTGGGGAAGTGGCTTGTGGAAAGTCCACCATCTTTGGAGACAAACTACCACCTCTTCTTTATTGATCTTTATTTGGTTTAGAATTTTCTTCACAAAAGTATTTAAAATTTGTGTTGCTACAGTAATTTGTGTTTTTTTTTCTTTTACAGTTTACTAAGCAGTGCTGATATGAAGCAAAGATATTATTTTTGATATACTTATTTTGTATTCAATCACCTTACTAAATGGTCTGATTTCTACTAATTACTTCTCAATTTAATATCTTAGTTCTCCTAGGAAGATAATCATACTCTCTGAAAATAAAGATGACTTTATTTCCTCCTCTTTTTCTATAGTTAAATCTCTTACCTATTGTACCAGTCAAGACTTCCATAACAAAACTAAGAGGAAGCAGCCTTATTTTGTTTCTGTTGTTTAATTTTTTAAGTACAAGTAAAATGAAGTTATAAACTGGACATATTTTATCAACACGCACATCTCCCAGAGCTAAATTACACCACTTACTTTTACATGTCAATGCAATACAAATGAATTGAAAGGTAGGTTTGTTTTTTTTTTTAAGAATTTATTTATTTATTTGACAGAGATAGAGACAGCCAGCGAGAGAGGGAACACAAGCAGGGGGAGTGGGAGAGGAAGAAGCAGGCTCATAGCGGAGGAGCCTGATGTGGGGCACGATCCCATAACGCCGGGATCACGCCCTGAGCCAAAGGCAGAAGCTTAACCGCTGTGCCACCCAGGCGCCCCGAAAGGTAGGTTTTTATTCCAGATAAATTGAATTCAGGGAAAAGGACAATAAGACAAGAAAATGACTAATACATTTTGGACACTGCAATATTTTCTTCCTGAAATCTATAAACTTCCAAAACTAAATCATAACCATAAAACATTCCACTGACTCTCACTAATAGCTAATATCTCTAAATAAATGTACAATATCATAAATCTCAGCAATTTGTCCTTTCTTCCCAAGCTTGACTATTTACACTAGATGTAAAGAATCATTTGAAGTACATAAATAAGTATCAGAATAAGGCTTTTCAGCCATTTTATACTCACAAGTGGCTGGTAATCATATGGTGGAGCACACTCTTCAGCATATGTGGTCGATGCACACCTAAGAGGGATAAGTCAGTATCTGAGAGAAGAACGACTCCAAAAAGAACGATATTCAAAATGTTTAGTGTTACATACTTTACATTAAATAAAAACGTTTCAAGGAAGATTGGCCCTAATAAAAATGTTAAAACCTCCAACTGTCCCAGACCTTGTTTATAACATTACCTACCACCACAGGATGCCCTTCCTTCAACTACTTCCAATTCAGCACCACTTACTACTCTCCTGTACTAATGATAGGCTACCAATCCCAAGGCCTTGAGCTTCGGTGCATTCCAAACTTGTGGGATTCTCTTTATCACCCACTTTCTGCCCCTCAACCCTTTTTGACCCTATGCCCCATGTTCTCTGCTAGATGACAACTGAAAAAGATAAGAGAAGACAACCAGGTGGACTGAGATTATATAGCTTTCCCAACTTCCACCCCATTAAACACATAGCAACGCTGAATAAATACATCCTCCCTCCCCCAAGTCTGTAAGCACAGCTAAGCTCCAAAGGGAAACCCTAAGGTGCCGGAAATGAAGAGGATACTCACTAGAATGGGAAGCCATAAGATGATGTGCCAAGGCTAGAAGCTGGAGTTTGAACTGCATATGAAGGGCTCGAGATGTGGCCTTGGGTTCACAGAAGGCAAAGAGCTAAACTCCTACTTATAGCCAGGAGCCTGTGAAGTCCGTACCCTCATATAAAAGAAACCAAAGAAACTCCAGCCACCAGTCCAGAGAAACTTGCAAAAAAGCTTCTCTGTTTGGAACTCAAGGTGGGAGAAAAATTGTTCTCTTACGAGAAATAATTATATAAATTTTAGAAAGCCCTACTTCTGTTTCTGGCAATATTATGGGACTAGACAATCAAAGAAACTCCTCTGAGAATTGCACACTTAAAAATATTGGGCACAAGGAAATTTGAACATTTTAATGCATGGCTATGCTGGTGGGAAAGAGAATTTAACAGGTAAAAGAATTCCAAAATAACAAGGAAGGCGAACTCAGAATGGTTATTGGGTATAGGTGCTAATATTTTACCTGGTGGTAACCACCGGTTCCAGAAACCAGGTGTGGTTTCCAAAATAATAGTATTAGCACTACCTGGAAACTTGTTAGGAATACAAACAACGGGACCCAGCCCCAATCTGCTGAATTAGAAACCTGGGGGTAAGGCCCAGCAGTCTGTGTTTTAACAAGCCCTCTACGTGATGCTGATGCGCGCTCAAGTTTGAGTACCAGCAACTAAAAGAACAAAAATTAGAATACACTTTTCAAACTAGCAAATAAATTCTTTTAAAAGACCAAGCTAATAAAAAAAGCAGGAAAGGAGAAGAATAAAAGGAAGAAAGGAAAATCACTTCTGCTCATCAAATTAAAATCATAAAAATAAAAATCTTTGCAATGACAATGAAAGTAAAGAATTAAACTCATCAGTGAAAGTATTTCTTGAATTCAACTGAACGTCAATGTGTATTACATAGTACAACTCCATGATTCTATACCTAGAATAAAATTATTTTCGAAGAAAATTTGAAAGCAAAAGCATATAAAAAGACACATCCACAAAATATTAACTGGAAGTAAGTTAGTGTTCTTATATTAATATAATATGTAATTGACTTTGAGTCAAAATTTATTAGTTATAAAGATCATTACCTACTAATTAAAGGAACAAGCACCAGGAAGATCTTAAGTCAATAAACCTAACAACACAGCATATATAAGTAAAAAAAAATGACAGAATCACAAATATAAAATGACAAATCCACAGTCAGGACAAGATTGTTACACATTCCTGGATCCCTAAGCCCAAATATTTACATATATCCTCCAAAACCATATAGATCAACAGCAAAAGCAAATGAAATCACACAATCACCCATGCCAACAGTATAACAGAGGCTAGAGAAGACTACAAATTTCAGTTTACGTGTAGGTGGGAGAACAATCCAGAATCAGTAGCACCAGATCCGGAGCCCATTCTGGAGCAAAATCAGGTGGGGATTACATGGAAGAGGGGAGAGGGTTGCAAGTCCCTAATGGGGATGGAACACAGAAGGCATCACCCCCAGAAAGAAAGCATCCTTCTCTGATGGGGAAATACTGAGAATAAGTCAGAGACTAGAGGATGTGAACATTGGCTTTCCAAGAAAGTGGCCTGGAAAGCATTCAAGACCATAGTGGCAGTCTTGGAAAGGTGCTGTCTCTGGGAAAGTTAAGGGTCCTAGAACTACCACTCTTTAAAAAAAGATGCCTTTAATGAAATAAAGTTCACTTCACTGTTCCAACAGTAGAGGGCACTCTTGAACTAAGAGATTGAGAAAACTGCTCAATGTCTCATTGCCCCTCTTTAGAATACCAGATTGCTGCTAGTCCAGGAATATTGAACATACTTAAAATGAACAGAGAAGTTCAACATTACTGTAAGAAGAAAACAGTAAATGGGAATCAAAACTAAGCTGATGAAAACCCTCTCCAGAAACATTCCCAAATAGTCACAGAAGTCCTTCATCAGTATTTCTATTTGATGAACTGGATTCTATTCTATGTACTGGAGATTCAAGAAAATGCAGTAAAACAAGAAAAAGAAGCATAAGTGTAATAACTGGAGTGGAAGAAACAAAATTTTCATCTTCCACAGATATAAGACTGTCTACATTAAAAATTCCAAGAGAATCTACAAATCATAACAATAGGCAAGTTTCACAAAGGTTGTTGGATACAAGATCAATATACAAAAATAGCATACCCATATGCCAGCAACAAGAAATTAGAAAGCATAATTAAAGTGGAAATGTCCCATTTATAACTGCAATAAAATCTCTAATGTTCCTATAGGAATACATCTAACAGAAGATTTAAAAGACATTTATGACAAAAATTAACAAAATTTGCTAAAGGACATAAAATAACTCCTTTATTTATAGACTCAATACATGTTACACATACACACATGTGTGTATTTATAATTTCTAGAACAGTTTACAATCTGACATTTTATATATAACTCGATTAAATTATAATTTAAAATTTCTATTGATCAAAAGACACCATAAACAGTGTTACAAGAGAAGTCATAGACAAAAAGATGATATTTATTATAAAATTAAGTCAAATAATATTAGTATCCAGAATAAATAAAAAATTCTTAGAAATCAATAAAAGACAATATCCTATACAAAAATGGCCTAAAGTTATAAATAGTTCAGAGTAGAAGAAAACAAAATGGCCAATCAATACTTGAAAAAAATTCAGTCTTAAAAGTGTCTTAAATTCGGTAGTGAAATGCAAAGTAAAACAATAACATGCCATTTTATACATTTTATATCCATTTGGTAAAAATTTAAAATCTCTACAATGTTTATAAGGATATGAAAGTATGAGCATATTCATACACTACTAGTGGCAACATCTTACAAAATTGAAGGTGCATATATTTAATAGCCAGCAATTATATTTCTGAATATTAAGAAATCCTTGCATAGTATATACTCAGGAAGACACATATAAGGATATTCAATGCAGCTTTATTTGTAACAATTGGAAGCCAATGTCTATCAATATGGTGTATATATTAGATGACTCTGTAAGTCATGATAAATTGTCTCCCTAAAAAAATAAGAAGCAAATACGGCAAAAATATTAACTTACATTATAACTGGGTAATAAGGAGATAGGTGTTTGAAGAGTATTTCATATGGAAATATTCCATAATCTTAAAATGTTTAAGGGTTAATAGATGACAGTGAACTTGTTTCCATACCTTATTCTCATCCAAAGTTATGACCCAGATGGTATAATTATCAGTCAAATAGAGTGTTGCTTTGGGCAGGCCAATTTGAAAGGCATCTCTCAATGCACTTAAAGCAGGCAGAAACCCACTCCACCCAAGCTCAGGCCCTTCTCCCTCTCTTTATTATCACCTCCCAGCACAGAGTCTGATACAAGGTAGGCACTGAGAAATTGATCAAATGCATGAAGCAATAAAAGTAAAATTAGAATATAAAAAGACATAGATTTACTACAAGAAATCAAAGTAAATAAAGGTGGAAGGTTAAAATATTCAGTGATCTTTCTGAAAATGTAATGTGGCTCAACAATACGGAAACTTTTATGATACTGAATGATGACTGTCAGTGACTCAGTTATAAACCATATGATATAACCCCCCCATCCCCACTTTTTAATCTGAAGAGCAGGGCAAAAATCTTCAAGTGATATATTTCATCCGATTTGAAACAAGATGGCCTTTTGAAAAGAAAACCATGGAAATCAACATAGATCTTCCTCTTAGATATCAGCTGAAGGCTATAGCCAAATAAAGAATATAATGAAAGAATAAGTCCATTAGAAGGGAAATGGCCTTCGGAGAAACTCAAGAAGGCGAGATGAGAAAACTAAGGGAGGCATGGGTTCTTGGCCTGAGGAAGAGGTGTCCTGGCTCATAAACAGACCTCTCCGGAGGTTCCAGGAGCAGAGCTGCAGTACACCAAAGTCAGTGCTCCAATCTGACTTACGACAGCCAACAATAACTTTAGCTCATTGTCTGGAATCATCTCAAGTAAGCCTGTCTCACGCTCCACCACTCCATCACTACCCGTAGCTGATAGGTCCAGATATCAGCCTCCAGCTCAGATTCCATCAGGACTCTACCATGGGATTCCTTTCCATGGATAAATGAGGAAGGGTCAGTCAGTTTCCTGTGAGAAGAACTATGGGATGTAAAGTCCCTCCCCTCGGAGGGAGAAAGGGAAGCCAACAGGAAGAGAATCCTGGTCCTGATTCCAGTGGTCTCCGAAGCTCAGTTCTTCCAAGGACTTTCCCAGAGTTCCGTGTGGTAATTCAAACTCTTTTAATAAACTCTCTTTTTGGCTCAAGGTAATTTTAATTGTACATTTTTTACTTAAAACTGAAGAGTCCTATTTTAATCAGGTAATCAGAGTCTGAGGCCATTGACCATTGCAATCTTATAACTAACTCACCTTATTCTGATTCCAAACACTCTGTACAACATTGTGATTATAGTTTGCCTTCCTTTTTCTTCTTCTCTTTTTCCCCCCTGTTAGGCTGACATGACTGGTGTGCTTGAACATTTTATTTCTCATTATATATTAACTAATTAAAATACTGGCTTTTCTTGTGGGTTTAATGAGCATAAGTCAATCTCCATGAGTCAGATAAATTCTGAAGCACAGAGAAAATGGCCTTTCTGGAAATGTAAAACTGCAGACCAGATGCTGGTAAATTTACCAGTATAATGCCATGCTGTAAGAACACTTGGAAGGTGGACAGCTGGCTTTTGCCCAGCACCACCCACAGTTTGCCGCACATGCCCTCTCCAACCTTTAGCGGTTTTAAGTTGGAGAACAACTAAAGGTGATCTACAAGATAAAAAAGGGAAAGAAGTCTGATATTGAAATTATTATTAAAGCCATGAAATTAGTTAAAATGACTACAACTGCCTACAACTACAACTGATATCGAAGTGATTATTAAAGCTACGGTATTAGTTAAAATGGCTACAACCGCACTAACCTCTGTGGTAACATGTGTGAATCTGTGACCAAAACCCATGAAATCACGGTTTCTTAAACTTGGAAGAACTTTAAAGGTCAACTGCTTCTTTTCTGTTTTGTCTGAAGGAGAGGCAGATATTCCGGCAGCAGCAACAAGGGAACGTGACATCTACTTAGCAAATCAGATGGTCCCACCTCAGAGTCTGAACCTGAGTAAGTGACTCGAAGACCCCAAAAAGCAGAGAATTAATTTGGAATAAATCCCCTTGCTGGCAGCAGGAGAGGCAGAGCCCACCATTTAGGATGGGTATAGCCCCTCTGGCTATGGATCCTACTTGACTCTGTGTGGTAAGAGAGAAGGGGAGCTTACAACCTTTCTGGGAAATTCTGTCTCATTCTTAAAAGAAATCATCATTCTTTTTTAATCTCAAACTGAGCAGAGATTCCTCTTCCTTCTACCTCTGGAACGAAGCCATGCAGAGCAAATCTGATCGTTCTTCCACATCTGCTGAATGCCAGGCCTTTTTTTAATGTACCACTAATTTACCCTCAAACTTCCCCAGCTGAGTAATTCTCATCTCAATATGTTCAGTTAATTTTACTTCTTGAGAACATTTCTCTTAGAGACTTCTGTTCTCTCTAGTCTCAGGACATGGTTCTCCAAAGCTGCTGCACAGCCAGCACGTTGGGGAGCTTAGTCGTGGGGATAACTGCCATGGCTCTCCTGTGAAGGATTTTCTATTTGGTCGGCGGGGGGGGGGGGTGTCCTCTCATCTTTCTCTATCTTTGTTTACTCCCTCATTTAAAAAATAATTAACATACAGTGTTAGATTAGTTTCAGATGTGCAATATGATTCAACAATTCTATACATGACTCAGTGCTCCTCACGAGAAGTGTACTCTTCATCCCCCTTCTCTATTTCACTCACCCCCCCCATTTACCTCCCCCGTAGCCACCACTAGTTTATTCTCTGTATTTAAAAGTCTGGTTTTTTTGTTTGTCTCTTGTTTTCTTTGTTGTTCATTTGTTTTATTTCTTAAACTCCACATATGAATGAAATCATACCTTATTTGTCCTTCTCTGACTGACTTATTTTACTTAGCATTATACCCTCTAGGTCCACCGTAGGTATCAACCTTGAGGAAGTTAGTGGGCAAGAAGTGGAGAGAACAGATGAAATAGAGGACAATTTGAGTCTGCTTTTACTCCGGATCCAAGCTAAGCCCTTGCTAAGTTCCCTAGCAGTTTGGAAGCAGTTCTCCCCTTCCATCAAGAACACACCTGAAAACCCAGAGATTTTAGTCTCTGCTTTTACCACCAAGCGGTCATGGGGCCTTCAGCAAGTCATTTAAACCCTTTACATCTTAATTACCCCATCAGTATCTCTTCCATAAATACTTACAGACTAGAAGGATAGATTAATTAATGAGAAATTGGATTCTTTGATTATCTCTGTGCTTTGATTTCCTTGCCTGTACAATTAGGAAGATACCTACTCATAGGACCTTGTATAAATGTTAGGAGGAAACAGATAATAGATAATGCATGTGAAAGTACTTTGAAGGAAATGGAGCACTCTACACATTTCAGCATGAAATACAATGTACTATAGTTACTAAGGACACAAGCTCTGCAGTCACACAGACCAGACATGAGTTTAAAACCCAGCTCTGAGCCCTACAGGAGGTATTACGGGGGGTTCTATAAAAGTAAAAAGGCCCCAAGAGTGATACAAAACAGAAAGTCACAGCCAATACAAACAAAGACTTTACTGACAACATGGCAGAATTAAAAGCATATCTCTCAGTACTCAGCCTGAACATTAATGGTTTAAATTCTTGCTTTAAACGCCACAGGGTTGCAGATTGGATAAAAAGAAATGACCCATCCATTTGCTGTCTACAAGAGACTCATTTTGAACCCAAAGATGCATTCAGACTGAGAGTAAGGGGATGGAGTACCATCTTTCACGCAAACGGACCTCAAAAGAAAGCTGGGGTAGCAATTCTCATATCAGATAAATTGGATTTTAAACTACAGACTATAGTTAGAGATGCAGAAGGGCACTATATTATTCTTAAAGGAAGTATTCAACAAGTGGATATGACAATTATAAATATATATGCCCCCAACAGGGGAGCAGCAAGATACACAAGCCAACTCTTAACCAGAATAAAGAGACATATAGATAAAAATACATTAATAGTAGGGGACCTCAACACTCCACTCTCAGAAATAGACAGAACACCCTGGCAAAAACTAAGCAAAGAATCAAAGGCTTTGAATGCCATACTCGACGAGTTGGACCTCTTAGATATATATAGAACACTACACCCCAGAACCAAAGAATACTCATTCTATTCTAATGCCCATGGAACATTTTCAAGAATAGACCATGTTCTGGGACACAAAACAGGTCTCAGCCGATACCAAAAGATTGAAATTATCCCCTGCATATTCTCAGACCACAACGCTCTGAAATTGGAACTCAACCACAAGGAAAAATTTGGAAGAAACTCAAACACTTGGAGACTAAGAACCATCCTGCTCAGGAATGACTCGATAAACCAGGAAATAAAAAATCAAATTAAACAATTTATGGAGACCAATGAGAATGAAAATACAACAGTCCAAAACCTATGGGATACTGCAAAGGCAGTCCTAAGGGGGAAATACATAGCCATCCAAGCCTCACTCAAAAGAATAGAAAAATCTAAAATGCAGTTTTTATATTCTCACCTCAAGAAGCTGGAACAGCAACAGAGGGACAGGCCTAATCCACGCACAAGGAAGCAGTTGACCAAAATTAAAGCTGAAATCAATCAAGCAGAAACCAGAAGTACAGTAGAGCAGATCAACAGGACTAGAAGCTGGTTCTTGGAGAGAATCAATAAAATTGACAGACCACTGGCAAGACTTATCCAAAAGAAAAGAGAAAAGACCCAGATTATTAAAATTATGAATGAAAAAGGAGAGGTCACGACGAACACCATTGAAATTGGAAGGATTATTAGAAATTTTTATCAACAGCTATATGCCAATAAACTAAGCAATCTGGAAGAGATGGAATCCTTCCTGGAAACCTATAAACTACCAAGATTGAAACAGGAAGAAATTGATTTCTTAAACAGGCCAATTAATTATGAAGAAATTGAGTCCGTGATAAACAACCTTCCAAATAACAAAACTCCAGGCCCGGACGGTTTTCCTGGGGAATTCTACCAAACATTCAAAGAAGAAATAATACCTATTCTCCTAAAGCTATTTCAAAAAATAGAAACAGAAGGAAAGCTACCAAACTCATTCTATGAGGCCGATATTACCTTGATCCCCAAACCAGGCAAAGACCCCCTCAAAAAGGAGAATTACAGACCAATTTCCCTAATGAATATGGACGCCAAAATCCTCAACAAGATACTTGCTAATAGAATCCAACAGTTCATTAAAAGGATTATCCACCACGATCAAGTGGGATTCATACCTGGGATGCAAGCGTGGTTCAATATTCGCAAATCAATCAGCGTGATACATCATATCAACAAGAAAAGACTCAAGAACCATATGATCCTCTCAATCGATGCCGAAAAAGCATTTGACAAAATACAGCATCCTTTCCTGATTAAAACCCTTCAGAGTGTAGGAATAGAAGGTACATTTCTCAATCTCATAAAAGCCATCTATGAAAAGCCTACTGCAAATATTATTCTCAATGGGGAAAAGCTGGAAGCCTTTCCCTTAAGATCAGGAACACGACAAGGATGCCCACTCTCGCCACTATTATTCAACATAGTACTAGAAGTCCTTGCAACAGCAATCAGACAACAAAAAGGGATCAAAGGTATTCAAATTGGCAAAGAAGAAGTCAAAATGTCTCTCTTCGCAGACGACATGATACTCTATATGGAAAACCCAAAAGAAGCCACTCCCAAACTATTAGAAGTTATAGAGCAATTCAGTAACGTGGCGGGATACAAAATCAATGCTCAGAAATCAGTTGCATTTCTGTACACGAATAACGAGAACGAAGAAAGAGAAATCAGGGAATCCATCCCATTTACAATAGCACCAAAAACCATACGTTACCTTGGAATTAACTTAACCAGAGACGTAAAGGACCTTTATTCTAGAAACTATAAATCACTCTTAAAAGACATTGAGGAAGACATAAAAAGATGGAAAGATATTCCATGCTCATGGATCGGAAGAATTAACATAGTTAAAATGTCCATGCTACCCAGAGCAATCTACACTTTCAATGCTATCCCGATCAAAATACCGAGAACGTTTTTCAAAGAACTGGAACAAATAGTCCTTATATTTGTATGGAACCAGAAAAGACCCCGAATCTCCAAGGAACTGTTGAAAAGGAAAAACAAAGCTGGGGGCATCACAATGCCGGATTTCGAGCTGTACTACAAAGCTGTGATCACAAAGACAGCATGGTACTGGCACAAAAACAGACACATAGACCAATGGAACAGAATAGAGAGCCCAGAAATGGACCCTCAGCTCTTTGGGCAACTAATATTTGATAAAGCAGGAAAAAACATCCGGTGGGAAAAAGACAGTCTCTTCAATAAATGGTGCTGGGAAAATTGGACAGCTACATGCAAAAGAATGAAACTTGACCACTATCTCACACCATACACAAAAATAAACTCCAAATGGATGAAAGACCTCGATGTGAGACAGGAATCCATCAAAATTCTAGAGGAGAACATAGGCAGCAACCTCTACGACATCGGCCAAAGCAACCTTTTTCATGACACATCCCCAAAGGCAAGAGAAACAAAAGATAAAATGAATTTATGGTACTTCATCAAGATTAAAAGTTTCTGCACATCCAAGGAAACAGTCAGAAAAACTAAGAGGCAGCCCACGGAATGGGAGAATATATTTGCAAATGACACTACAGATAAAGGACTGGTATCCAAGATCTACAAAGAACTTCTCAAACTCAATACACGAGAAACAAATAAACAAATCAAAAAATGGGCAGAAGATATGAACAGACACTTTTCCAATGAAGACATACAAATGGCTAACAGACACATGAAAAAATGTTCAAAATCATTAGCCATCAAGGAAATTCAAATCAAAACCACACTGAGATACCACCTTACGCCAGTTAGAATGGCAAAAATAGACAAGGCAAGAAACAACAATTGTTGGAGAGGATGTGGAGAAAGGGGATCCCTCCTACATTGTTGGTGGGAATGCAAGTTGGTACAGCCACTCTGGAAAACCGTGTGGAGGTCCCTTAAAAAGTTAAAAATTGAGCTACCCTATGATCCAGCCATTGCACTACTGGGTGTTTACCCCAAAGATACAGACGTAGTGAAGAGAAGGGCCATATGCACCCCAATGTTCATAGCAGCAATGTCCACAATAGCTAAATCGTGGAAGGAGCCGAGATGCCCTGCAACAGATGACTGGATTAAGAAGTTGTGGTCCATATATACAATGGAATATTACTCAGCAATCAGAAAGAATGAGTTCTCAACATTTGCTACAACATGGACGGCACTGGAGGAGATAATGCTTAGTGAAATAAGTCAAGCAGAGAAAGACAACTATCATATGATTTCTCTCATCTATGGAACATAAGAACTAGAATGATCAGTAGGGGAAGAAAGGGATAAAGAAAGGGGGGGTAATCAGAAGGGGGAATGAAACATGAGAGACTATGGACTATGAGAAACAAACTGAGGGCTACAGAGGGGAGGGGGGTGGGGGAATGGGATAGACCGGTGATGGGTAGTAAGGAGGGCACATATTGCATGGTGCACTGGGTGTTATACACAACTAATGAATCATCGAGCCTTACATCGAAAACCGGGGATGTACTGTATGGTGACTAACATAATATAATAAAAAATCATTATTAAAATAAAATAAATAAATAAATAAATAAATCTTGTCTCCTGAAAAAAAAAAAAAAAAAAACCAGCTCTGGTGCTTACTACATAAAGAACTTCTGGGAAGTTACTTTACCTCTCTGAGCCCCTTTTTAATGGAGATAGCTGCAATGTCTATCTCAAAGAATGAGAATTAAATGAAATAAGGCACATAAAGCCCTTGGCTCAGTGCCAGACACATAATATGTGCTCATTAACACAAGAAGAAAAAACAATACTGCAATGATACTAATTAAAGAATGGAAGAACATGGTTCTCTTTGCATTTTAATTGAAATATTCAAGCTGCAAGATGATGAACAGATTGAAAGGGACACAACTGGAGGCAGAGGAACTAGTTAGGACACTTATATTAGCAATTGGATCTGGGTCAGTGACTTGACTCATGCTCAACTATCCACCTGCTATCTGGCATTTGCCCTTCCTCTTACGTTCACTGCCTCAATGAATGGCCCCATTAACCCCCATATGCCTAAAAGCCTGGGAATCAACCTTGAGTCTTCTCTACCCTTATAACTAATCAGTTACCAGGCAGATGTCTATTCTTTTCTCTTAATATATCTAAAATATGAAACCTTCTTTTCCTCCACACCACCATCACTAAAGGTCAAGACCTTATCATGTCTTGCCTTGATTAGTTCAACAGCCTTCTGACTGCAATTCCAGTCATCTACCAGTCTGCTTCTGCTTTTTAAACACAAATGTTATTGTTTCTAACCCATACTTGAAAACCATTCACTCTTGCCTTCATGATAAAGTCCAAACTCCTTAAGATAGCTTTTAAGCCCTGCCTGCTTTGTCCCAAACATCGCTCTCCAACTTTAGCTGCTATCACTGAAAACCTGTACTCTGTGAACCAGGCATGCCCATCATGGGTGCCATTCAACATCTGTTCCAACCTTCCTTCTCTCTTGTCTTTCTCTGCCTCTTCACTGTTGCACTTCTTCCTCTCTAAAGCATACTGATGTTGGGAGGCATAGCAAGCCTCTTGACACTATGAGGATGAAAGTTACTAGCAAAATGTGCAGAGAAGAGAGACAAAAAGACCCTGCATCCTTGATGACATCATGTGGGTGCCACACCAGTCTTAACTCCCTCATATTTCACGCCAGCTGACCAAATTCCTTAATTATTCAAGTTGCTATTAGTTAAGTTTTCTGTTACTTTTGGCCAAGTGTATTCCTTACTGATACATGAGTATTAACTGGTCATTTTTCTGTCTCATGAATTAGACGATGACCTACTTCAGAAATGGGGTGTCTTTTATCTCTACATTCTGAATACTTATTGTTCCTAATTCACAGTAGGTGCTCATTATGTTGAAAGAATGAATTCAGACATAGGGAAAAATAAAATTTCCTCAGGCCTAATAATTTTTGCATAAAAGGCTTATATGTAACGTAACTGTGTAAGTGCCAAATATAGAATCAAATTAAATACAGATAGCAACAAAGATTTCTGTAATGCTGGAAAGTTCTTGTTCCTGTGAAATCACTTCTCTAGCTCAAAGATGCATAGTATAGTACTACCCACTGAGACCCACTGAAGACTTTAAGTAATTATAACATTATGAAAACCACATACCCTTCCAACATCATAAAGAGTAATACTAGTAATACAGGCTCATCATTAATGTACAGGAATAAAAGGAAATGTCAGGATCAAACAGAAATTCCATAATATTGACATTTTGAAAATCTTTGCCACTCACTTGTTTTATTGGCTCATCAGTCCCAAAAGTTTGAACTGCTTCTATCCCCAGTGGATTAGCAATGACAAAAATTCACCCATAGGCCAATTAATGGTAGAAGCAGCCAAATAATCACGATAGTTAGAGACATGAAGGTTGCTTCAATTACCAATTGCTGTGGTGTAAAAGTTACTGCTTAAAATTACAACCATTTTCTTATCTCCGATTATTCTGTGGGATGACTGGGCTCAGCTGGGTGGTTTTTTGCTCCATGTGATGTCAATTAAAGCTACAGTCATCCAGGTACTTGACTAGACTGGAATATCCAATATAGCTCATTCTCATGGCTGGCAGGTGGTTTTGTCTGTCGTCTGGGAGCTCAGTTGGAGCTGTCAAACACAGCACCTTGGCTCTCCTCCATGTGTCTTGAGCTTCTCACAGCATGTTGGCTAGAGTCCAAGAATCAGAAGGCAGAAACTACCAGTCTCATAAGGTCTGCACTCAGACGTCCCAGAGCATCGCTTCTGCCACATTCCCTTGATCAAAGTGATCACAAGGCCAGCCCGGATTCACAAGACAGGCAAATAACCTCTGCCTCTTGACAGGAGCTGTGGCATGCACGTGCAGAGAAGGAGGGAATTGCTGATGGCTACTTCTGGAGATTAGAGACCAAATAAGTAAATTGAATAAGGCTATCTTCATAGTTTCACCTTGAGGGCCTCACTGAGCATACCTGAATATGCAAATAAACCTGAATGTGAGTTTGGTAGGTGTAACCTGAATGGATATTCTAATGTAGTTAGAGTCTATAAAGACGTACAGGGATGGTCTGAGTCAGCCATCAATCCACTGTGATGCCAAAACTTTAGATCTAAAAAGCACTATACTGAGTGCTTTTGCATAAATTTTCTTATCAAATTATTTGAATTACCCTGCAAGGATAGCAATAAGATAGGTTATTGTTACCCACCATTAAAACACTCCTGTGCCAAGGCACATAAGTCAAGCCAGGACCTGAGCCATACCCCCAAATATTAATAAATAGAAAAGTATCCTACCTACTTAGCCATTTGGTTTCAATGTACATCAGCTAAGGGAGGATACCCTAAATGCAGGAATTATGCAAAGAGCATTAGCATCTAGGTTGACTCTAAAATCATTTCAGCAAATTTGGCCAACTAGAAAAGCCATCATCACTCAGCACCAGCCAAGTCACCCACTCCAGGGAGCCGAGGTGGGTGATATGAGCTCAGGCAGGATTCCTGCCTGACAGGAGAAAAGTACCAAGCCAAGACCAAGATATGTCTTAGGAACCAGTAGCCACATTATTTGAAAAATGGAAAATCTGAATTCAGAAATTTCAAGAGAAGAACCAATACTTCCCATAATGGCTTGGTGCCCAAGGCCTGGCCTGCCTAAATGTAGCAATTAACATCTCCATGTTCACAGTTCCCTTAGTTAACCTATCATTCAGGGAGGCAGCATAGAAGAGTGGCTAAGACCATGAGACAATCTCAGTCAAGATCCTGGCTCATCACTTACCTGCTCTGAGAGTTTAAACATGTTACTTGACTTCTCTGTGCTTTTGTTTTTCCCACCACAGAAGGTAGATAATATAGATGGAACAAAGTCACAGAGTTTTGTAGAAAGTAAATGAGTTAGCATACTTAGAATGGTGCTGGGCACATAATATATACCATATAAGTATTTTTTATTAGTAGTATTAAAGGTGTAAGTTATAGAAACCCAATTCAAACTCAATTAAGAAAAAAAAGGAAGGAAAATAACAGCACATATAAAAAGAATACGATCAGGGGCGCCTGGGTGGCTCAGTTGTTAAGCATCTGCCTTCGGCTCAGGGCGTGATCCTGGCATTCTGGGATTGAGCCCCACACCAGGCTCCTCCGCTGGGAGCCTGCTTCTTCCTCTCCTACTCCCCCCCGCTTGTGTTCCCTCTCTCGCTGGCTGTCTCTCTCACTATCAAATAAATAAATAAAATCTTTAAAAAAAAAAAAAAAAGAATACCATCACATCTGTCTTTTTCCACACATCAGCTTAGCTTCACTTACAGATAGATGCTCCCCAGCAGAAAGATGCCCTCTGTAACTCACAGACCTGGAAAATGTTAGGGAATCTTGTCCCAAACTTCAATTACTATCCTAGAATGCTTTCTAAGTGGCTTGGCCTGGGTCCTATGGCCCACATGTGGGCTTGTGGGAGGTGGGAGTGAGAATGGGAATCAGCCCATTACATACGGCCCCGCCACGCTACACTGAATGGGAAGCAAAAGGTCCTATAATGACTAAGAAGGGGAATCAAGACTGGGATGCTGGTCTGTCTCACTCCTTTTCCATGGTCTTTTCACCATATCACTCTCCACTTCACATTTTCTTTGTTGTTATCCTCATCACCATCATCATAGGGCATTTTCTTTTCTTTTTTCTTTTCTTTTCTTTTCTTTTCTTTTCTTTTCTTTTCTTTTCTTCTCTTCTCTTTTTCTTTTTCTTTTTACTTTTTTTCCCTCCAGAAAAATGTTCAACATCTATCTGGGTGGTATCTTACCAAGAGACAAGCCACCCCATAAATGTCTGAGTAGAAAAAAAAGCAAAGGACTTGCACTGTACTTTGAGAAAAGGAAAAAAAAAAAGAAAAAAAAAAACCTCTTACTATTCATATTCAGTCCCTTTCCTCTGAAGAGTGCCAAAGGTTTTACAGACGCTAAATGCCCCAGTGAGAGAAATAAATTGAAAGAGTTTAAGCCGTGGCCTGAACTCGCTATGGCTACTGTGAAGTAATCACTCCACACACATATGGATAAGTGCTCTATACCAACAATGAAAACTTAACTGCCTGAACTACTTTTTGGCCTCATTTAACTTGTCCATTTATGTGACTACAGATGCCTTTCTCCTTAGAACCATAACATTTTAGAGCAGGAAAGGACTTTACAGATCATTTGGTTCAATCCCCTCATTTTGCAGATGGAAACAACTGGAACCCAGAGAGGCTTATTAGACAGCACAAGGTCACATAGCAGGTTCAGTGCAGGTTCAGAAGTAGAACCCATGTTTCTTATTTTCTCATACCATGTCTTTCCTAAAAAAACCACACTAAGTCCAAATAGCTGCCCCATGGTCCAAAACACTATTAATTTCTTTCTTTTCCAGTCATGTGAATCACATAAGAGCTTAGATGACTTCTGGAAACAAGAAACATTTATGATAAAATTTTGACAATCTACACTAATCACTACCACCGGGAGATGATGAAATTTGGTAAAAATGACCAGACACAGTAGTTACAGCTGTCCTTGTAAGAGGTCTACTTTTCATACTTCTCCATCCTTCGGTTGGTAGTCAGCACTTCTTGGCTGCCCTCAAACTGACACAGGCTCCCATGGGCATGCTTCTTACCCAGCCCATATTCTATGCCAGAGTTGGCTTTTCCCTGTAAAAAAAAACCTAGCTTTTCCTGTGAGCCACTATCCCAGGACCATGCATGGTTACATATGCATATTTAAATAAGGGCTTCTGAGAAATAAGGCCTTAAAATTATATTTATACTAAATCTCATTTACGAAATTGGACCTGCTTGATAAAGCTTTTGTTGTTTGTTTCGATTGTTCGGTTGTTTTGGTTTCTGGTTGGTTGATTGTTTAATGGTCACAGATGTGGTCCAAATACTATACATGGAAAACCTTACTTCTTAGAATGCATCAGCTACAACTGTCTGTTCCTATGGGCAATCATAAAATGATTTTGTATAAGATAAGATAATCATGTATCCAGGGCCTTCTGATCATCAGTGAGTTCACTTTCCATAAAGAGCTTCCAAATTAAGTGGAAGTTGCTTCAGAATTCTCAAGAACAAGATAGGAGGGCAAAGCAAGCCTCTTAACTTACTAATTAGATTCATCTTCTTATCCACATTTCCTATGTGCCTTAAAGGAAATGTGTCTCTCATTAAGTTTCTATCCATGTAGTAAAAGGATCCATGTCAGAGATGCCACACACATGCAACTGTCCCCATCTGAGACCGGAAGAACACTGTTGACGGCTAAGGTCTTTGGGCCTCCCTCTCCCTCCTTCCATCACTGGTCACTGTTAATTCCTTGGAAACTCACTGAAAGAAATATAACCAACTCTCAAGAGAAACAGTAACTCTAGTTCTAGAGAAGCTCAATCTAGCTTCAATGTATGTAAATTTCAATTTTCAAAATTAAGTCATTGATATCACTTTTAGTATCAACCTTACTGCTCCCTGTATTACAATTTTTAAAAACTTATCTCAGTCGGGGTGCCTGGGTGGCTCAGTCTGTTAAGTGTCTGACTCTTGATTTTGGATCAGGTCATGACTTCAGGGTTGTGTGGGGGTGGAGCTTGTTTTGGATTCTCTGCCCTTCCCTTCCCCTTTGCGCTCTTTCTCTTTTGCTCTCTAAAAGAAAAAAAAAATTATCTCAGTCTGTGACATACATGGAAGGAATTATCCACAAAGTCCTTTTCTCTGGTTAAGGTCAGGAGTGATAAGTGGTGTCCAAACACTCTAGTTCTGATTTTCAGTATGTTCCAGAGATGTTTGTTGCCAGTTTAAGTAGGAAAGGTGTGTGTCTTCTTCACATTGGTCCAAAATAAAGTGGGTTGGCTATCAGTTAAGTTGTGAGAAAAGAAAGAGACTGTCAAATGCCATCACAATATAATGGATGTTATCTAAAAATTAAGATAAATGCATCTGACTAATGTCTCCTTAATAACAAAGCTATTCCTATATTCTGATTTTTTTTTCTTTTTTGTTAAGAGGTAACTAGAAGTTTAAATTTACATTATGATTACAGCCTTTCTTTTATAAGTTGAAGCACATTACTTTGGTCCATTGAGCAAACTCATTCTTATTCATTGCCTTTTAAAGTTGACATTTAACTTCCACAGCTGTACAGTTGGCAAGAAGCAAAAGAATTTTTAATATTAAAGAGAGAAGATTCTAAAACATCACAGCATTCTATGGTATGGAACACACTGTAATTAGTATACATTAACTGAAAGACGAAATTACATACGGTATTAGTGAAGGACAGTTGCTCATTTATTTATTTCCGTGCTAATAATCAAATAAGACAAACAAGTAATTCAGCAATTCAAACTAATAAGGACTGGTTTTCTAAAAGATTATGTCTTCTAATGCATTCACCAGAATAGAACTCAGAACAACTTTTGGTTCTACAGGTCTTGAAGCCCTAAATCAAATAGGCTAGGAAACAGCAATATCTCTCTTCCATTAGAATCTTCTATTCCAGGGCACTTGGCTGGTTCAGTCAATTAAGCATCTGCTTTCAGCTCAGGTCATGATGCTAGGGTCCTGGGATCGAGTCCCCCTTCGGGCTCCCTGCTCATCGGGGAGCCTGCTTCTCTCTCTTCCTCTCCCCCTCCACTCGTTCTCTCTCTCTCTCTTTCTCTCTCTCTTGCAAAAATAAATAAAAATACTTTTAAAAAATTTTTCTGTTCCACATCAGAAATAATCCATTTGTTCAAAAACCAATAACTGTGCAGTGGCTATAGACGCTGGGGATAGAGCTGTGACAGTTTTGCCCTTTAGAGCATTGAGTTTAGCAAGAAAGACAAACAGGAATGCAAGTAATCGCAACCAAGATGAATAGCATTAGGATGAAAGAAGCATACAGCGTCATGGACACCCACAGGGGACCTACCAAGTCATGGGGGCTGGGAGTGACAGTAGCAAGGGAAGGTCCTCTGAAGGAGGTGACATTTCAGATGAGACTTGACAACTTCACAGTCAAGATTAAAGGTACACACTGCACTTTGCTTCTTCAAAAAGCTCCACTAAAACCATATTAAAGAGGCTTTAAAAAATTAATCTACAAGAATAAGGAGAATAAGAAAAGGAACAAGAGAAACAAATTTTGGAAGCTTGAGAGAAGATGAATAAGTGGTCTCTGACTTAGCAGAAAGCTGAATAAATTCTAAATCAGCAAGGGAGGATTGGGTTAGAGCTGCTTGAGAAGCTGTTAGAGCTCCAGGCCCTTCTGCCATTCCCCATTGCTGGGTAACTGCCCCTCTTCTCTTCCAGCAGGAAGCTAGAAATGTATTCTCTAGAAAGGGTAAAAGAGAAAGTCATTGATCAACAACATGGTTCAGTGACCATACATAATGGAAGATTAATATTGATGTCCCAGCAAAATACCCTGATCACTCCAAGAACACAGGCACCAGCACTTCACCTGTCAGATGGTCAAGTAAGGGCACTTCCTCGGGGAATCTGACCAGCCCAAGAGGAAAGACTACTGACACCAGGGCTTCTGGGGGGAAAAACAAAAACAAAAAACAGACCCACCTAGATCTCTCCAGTAAAGCTCCAAGTCAGTAAGCTTCACTCTCAGGCTGTTAATCATGAGCAGAAAAGCAAGGACTGATTATCAGGTATCTCAAGAAAGCTTCGTGTTGCATGGTGCACTGGGTGTTATATGCAACTAATGAAGCATCGAGCTTTACATCGGAAACCAGGGATGTACTGTATGGTGACTAACATAATATAATAAAAAAACATTAAAATAAAATTAATTAAATAAATAAATAAATAAAAAAGAAAGTGGATTAGTGTTTGCCTAGGGCTGGGGATGAGAATGAGGAGGGTCTCTAGTAAGCATAAAGTTCTTTTGGGGTGATAGAAATGTTCTAAAATTAGATTTTGGTGATGGTTGCAAAATTCTGCAAATAAGCTAAAAATCATTGAATTGTACACTTAAAATTGGTGAATTTTATGGTATTTAAATTATACTTCAATAAAGCTGTTAATTTTTTAAAGTAAAAAAAAAAAAAGAAAGCTTCTAGCATGTAAGACAGATACCATACGCTAAAATAACAAACAAAAAAAGCATTTTAGAGGAAATAGAGACTATACATGGAGAAAAAAAATTTAAGGAAAACAATTATTAACATCCCTAGATAGATAAGATACTAAAGTCATGAAATTAAAAAAGGATCTTAC
This sequence comes from Ursus americanus, assembly GCF_024610735.1. NCBI lineage: Eukaryota > Metazoa > Chordata > Mammalia > Carnivora > Ursidae > Ursus > Ursus americanus. The sequence goes on along the minus strand of NC_142160.1, from coordinate 11,488,160 downwards.
AAAAACAGATTTAAAAAAAAACTCAACAGTAGGGTTGAAGAAAGAGAGTAGATAGTAAAGCAAAAATAAAACAGAAAGACAAGAAAATTAGAGGACCAGGCCAAGCAATTCAACATCCAAATAAAGGATTTCCAAAAAGAAAGAACACAAAAACTGGAAGGTATAAATCATCAATGAAGTAAATTAAGAACACTTCCCTGAATTGATAGATAGGAGTTTCTAGACAGCACTTATCATGTACACATCAATTACTGTTTTAATTATCTTATGTATATTAACTTGCTTAATCATCACGGCGACCCCCGAACACATATGCCTTTATAATTATCATTTTATGAATGAAGAAACTGAGGTACAAAATGGTAGGTAACTTGCCCAAGATCACATAGCTGGTAAGTGGCAGCGCCAGGATTTGAAGGCAGGTAACATAGCCCTGGAACCCGCTACGAAATACCACCACGCAGGAGGGAGCACCACTGTAAAATTTCAGAATATGCTGCAGACAGTTCTACATGATCTTTTCAAAACAGGGGTAGCTATTTTTTCCTTAGTGCATACAGAGCCTCATCCTCAACCCAGGGAGAACTCCATGCGGACTCCTGTTCCCACCTCCACACACAACGTTCTTCCCTCCAATACCTTGTCCTACAAATTTGAGTCACATCAGAAGCTCTAAATTCCTATTCCTAATTCCCAGCTCCACAAGAATACTGCTCTAAACTTGGGCTCACCTCTCTGCACCAAAGCTGAACGAAGTATCCTCAGAGAGTAAGTCAGAAGAGAATGAGACACTCCCCTCTCATTTCAAGGAGCACTGAGCCACACAGCTGCTACCCAATGACTGACAACAGTTGCCTACCACATTTTGCCCTGTTCTAGAATTATGCATGGCAGGATAGTAAGTCTGAAACCAGTCCTTGTGTGCCTGAAGATATCTTTATTTGACCCTCCCATTTCAATAGTTCCAGGTTCATAATTCTTTTCCTTCAACACTTCAGTGTTATACCCTTGCAATCCAGTGCTGCTGTTGGAAGGTGAACATCAACTTGACTTTTATTATTTTCCCTATTTTTGCAACTGTTTCCTTTATTCCCCCAAATAATACAGCTTTAAATTCCTGTTCCACTTGTTCTATCAGGTTTGCTTCCTCTATAGGTTGCCTATGTCCTGTCATTCTTCATGATACTTTTATTCTTTAGATGTGTCATGATATTTTTTAACTGGGACTTCATCAGTATCATTCCTGAGACCATCGGTTACCTCTGCTTTGATGACTACAAAGGTGGCCCATTGAAAAGAGAGGGTCAGCGGTGTCTTCGCTGTGAGGGAGGGAGATAAAGTGCTTCTACTGCAGATCTCTGGGCTCAACTGCACTTGTTTTCCTTGGCATTTCTTTCTCCTTTAGATGCACTGCTTAGTTCCTCTGTATCCAAGACTGCTTTCTTGAACTAGAGTTGGAAGAAACAACTCTGAGCCCTACTGGCCATCTGTGGCTGGCATTACGGATTTCAACACTGAGATCAGAGTTTCAGGGAGGTAGACTGTTGATATCAAATCATCTATTAGGTAGGGCCCTGGTGTCTCGTTTTCTGTGCTGGAATGAAAACAGCATGCAAAGTCAATGCAGAAAAATCTAACTTGGAGTATGTAACTCCATGTTTGCAAGCACAATATACAAGATTCATTCAGCTCCCATCTAAGCCTGGCCAACTGAGATCACAGCTCCCACCCTGGACTGGCCCAAGACTCCATCCAGAGACTTCAACTTTTGTCTTCTCTCTTCTTCCCCTTTCCTGTCTCCCAGCCCTCTCCTCCACTAACCCATCATTTTCTTTAGAGTTTCTCAAAGTTTTGATACAGTTTTCAAGTCTGCCTCTGGATTCATTCTGCCTTTCCATGTCTTTGCTGAAATTTCCAGATTTCAGGGCAGGGAAGGGAGCCAGTGGAATGTTTTTAGCTCATCACTTTCATGGAAGCCAGAAGTCCACCCTCCTCAGGGATCATTCTGGGGAAACTCCCTGTGGATCTTTGAGCCCACTTGGATACGCCACAGCCGGCTGTGGGAGACATAGGCCAGGCCAGCCTCATAGGAGGGATCAGTGTTAGGATCTGCACTGTTAGAGCCCCTGGCCAGAATTACAAATGACTGTGAAATGGGGTGGGACATTATCATTTAGGACACTTCCCACCCTAACCCCAGGCAGACTGCAAAGTAGCTTAGTTCTAATGCCAGACATTTCTCAAACGAAGCAAAACATCAAAATTTCTGGTAATGATGACATGTATCCATATCTACATAATACACAACCCAATACTTAGAATTTCATCATGCTTGTAAGTACCCATATTTCCATATCACTTATCTATATATCAGTACAGAAATTATGAAAGTTTGTCTTCTTTAGAAAGATGAATGGAAGACAAATTTCTTTTCTACAGTAACAAGCCATGCTGCCCCCAAATAAATATATTTCTTTAATCAGCAAAAAATAGCAGTGCCCTGCTCTATAGTCAACTCTCATTACTCATAGTAATGTTCTATAAAGGCACCACAAACACTGAATTAGCAAATACTGAACCACTGCTCTTAGGGGAAACATGGGGGTAGGATCCTGAGAGCCTCTGCTCACAACATTTTCATCAAACAACCAGTACGTAACCTGGTTTTATGTGTGTCTCTGTTTAATATATATTGTTATTCATTAACAATGAACATGGCCAACAGCATTATAACTCATGCCTGAAGTAAGCTTATCCAACACATCTATTTTCTCCATAAGTCACATCACAGTCTTCTTGTGCTTGTGACATTAGACAGCGCTTTAACATTATACTTGCAAGCCATTTCAGACAGCAAAATCACCAACAAAAAGCACACAAAAAATGCAAAAATCATGGCACAAGTAGACCGTGAGAAGGACACTTGGCGCACAGTATGAGCGCTGAAATGAGAAGGCAGAGCTGTGCTTTGTCCCACCTCAGCCAGAAATGTGCACATCGAGTGGCTCAAGCTTTTCACCACCCTATGCATATCCATGAATGACTCAACCCTGAGTACTGATTTTGGGGTTACAAATAAATGTTAGCAAGCAGGAGAATTTGCAAATATGGAATCTTGAATAATGAGGATTGATGATATTATTAGTATTTGCATACTGATGGGGGAAAAAAACCCTTTTGTTAAAGGAAAGGAGTCTGTAAAATGCCATGTAAAGGGTATTTTGTTGGCCTTGGTATGCTCCTCACCCTCTCACTTTCACAAACAAACCTCTTGATTAATTAAGAAATGTTTTGTGCAATCTGCAGCCATTTAGGATCTACTAACATTTTATGCCGATCTGGTGGGTGTCTAGTAAAGAGAGCTCCAAAGCCTGTAGCAGGTAATCCAGTGTCCCTGGAAACAAGAAAACAATTTTAAGAAAACATGTCACACTGACATTTATAAACTTTCAAAGCCATACAAAACTAATTTGGGGCTGAATTTTTTATCCTTTTTCTAAGTTTTCATTTATTATTTTAATTCCAGTGTGGTTAACATAGAGTGTTACATCAATTTCAGGCATAGAATATAGTGATTCAACAGTCCCATATAAAGTAGTACTATTTAGGCTGCAATTGGCTAATGATCTAGTTATTCAGGCGGCTAAGACAGAGAGTGATAGTAGTAAAAGTATGGCTTTAAGTAGGACTAATCAAATAAATAATGTTGCTTGGTATTGAGAAATGGCTTGTGGTTTTTATATTAATAATTGTTGTAATAAAATTGATAGTACCTATAAATTGAGGATATACCTGGTTAAATGTGTGGAGAAACACAGGTCAACAGAAGCTTCTGCGTGAACCAGGTTACCAGCTGGAGGTAGGTACAGTTCAACTCGCTCAAGCAATAACAAGTCAAACGCCTGCTTCAACTGCTGTTTATGTGAGCAAGAATAACCGTGACGGTGGGAGTAGTCAGAAACTGATTTACTTGAGAAAATGCTGTATCAGAAGCATCAGTTATTAATGGGATTGATCAGTTTCTGAATCGTCCCTCCAATTATAACTTGTATAACCATGAAGAAAATTATTACAAATGCATGGGGGGTTACAGCCGGGGCTGAATTTTTATGATAGTCTCTTAAAGGTTATTCATGTTGGCAACTTTCATGCACTTTGCAAAATAAAATGTCCCAACAAGTAAATGAAAAATTCAGCATTTTGTCATTGTTTTGACTGCATTTCTCAACAATTACAACATAAGACAAGATCTATGGAAAGACTTTTTCATGGAAAGACACGATGCCAAGCTGCAGGACTACATATCTATGAGCAAGAAACAGTTCCTACTCTCAAAGAACTATTTCAGGGGAAACACACATACATATAATTAACTAGAATGCAAGTCCACCCGTTGTGCAGAACATAAACAAAATGCTCAGAAGGCAAGAATATAAGAGCAATTAATCCTGATCAATGACAGCTTACCTAATTCTTACTGCTTGTCAAGCAATATTTCTAGGTATATTTCATACTTGTTTTCACCTAAACTTCAGGGCAACCTATGAAGTAGGTACTTTTATAATTCCCATTTTATAGTTATATTATAGACACTATTTCACAAGTAAATTGTGGAATTGGTGTTCAAAACTAAATAGTCAGAACACTGACCAGAAAAAAATGCATAAAGAGGAAGTAACATTTTAGCTGGACCCAGAATAGGTAATGCTGCTTGGCAAACAATTGAGGGAAAGAGAATTCCAGACAGAGGGAATGGCATGAACAGAAAGCACAGAAGCTTGAGATACGTTCACTATGATTGATGTGTTCCTGTAACGTGTAGCTGGGGCCGCTACACCTCCTCACTACTCATACAAATCCTTTCCTGCATGTGTATGTTCTGTAAGCAAAGGAAAGTAGTAAGAATACCTTTCAATAATCCCAGAGCTCATTGTTTCATCATTCAATAAAGCCTTTCTCTTTATTTTAGCCAATTCTCTGTTTAAATAAACTTGTGCCATTTGTTCATGTGCTTCTGATATCCAAATCTGGAAAAATGGAAGCCTCATATAAGAAAAACAGATACATTGCCAAAAATGGTTAGTTACTAAAATATTCTTGTTGAAGTACATTCTGATATTAATTATTGATACTGTTGACATTAAAAACTAAGTACTATCTCATAGCAGTTCAACTATTTCATCCTAAATATATGAAAATGGCAATTCCTTATGACGTGTTATTAGAAAATAAATAATCAAATTGGTTGTTTCTATGAAATGCATTCAACTTAATACTAACTTTAATGTTTTTTACTTTCTTCTCAAAGTTAGTATATTTTAATTTCCCTAAGTAAGAAAATGTTTGTAGCAATCACTTTGTAAATCACATTGTACTCAGATACCAGCAGCACCACCACCACCATCCCTTCTCCATTAGAGGATTACTCAATAAATTATCAAGCAATTATTACAAGAAAGACATGAAAATTGTAAGATGTACTCAAATCAACTGAAGAAGCATCATGAGTAGTATTTAGGGAATCTAACAAACAAAAATGGATGCTGAGGATTCAATATTTCTTTCCATTCCAAACTCTAGAAGATCGTGAATGTGAAGGTTCACAGCAGAGAAGCAGAACTCACCACTACCAAGAGAACCCACGACTTTCTTCAAACCTGAAGACATCCAATGAACCCCTAGGTCACATTAATTGCACCAGATTTTGTTGAAAGAAGGAAAGAAAGAAAGAAAGAAAGAAAGAAAGAAAGAAAGAAAGAAAGGAAGGAAGGAAGGAAGGAAGAAAGAAAGAAAGAAAGAAAGAAAGAAAGAAAGAAAGAAAGAAAGAAAGAAAGAAAGAAAGAAAATCCTCTGTTTAGATATTTGGAGACTTCAACTGCAAGAGTATCATAGCTATAGTCAAACACCTTTGGTCCACTTTGGGTTGGTATAATAAAGCTCTGCTATGACTAGGAAACTATCCTACTCAAAGCAATTTTAACTATAGTCTCTGGCCCTGGTTCCCTGGTCTACCCCATGGCTCTATAGACCTTTGGCTTCTCTGACCACTACTCTCGAAGACTTCAACCTCCTGAATCACCAGCCACACAGCCCAATTTCCCAGCTTTGACTCCTATACCCTTTTGCTCAACTACTCTTCCTCATAGAGTCCCAGGTTCACAGGTCAATGGTAAGAGATACTGTATTGAGCTTCATATTATACACTTTAACAAAAATAAGACCTTTCTTTTGGGAAAAAAAATTACTAGGCACCATTTTGTTTTCATGTGCAAGGCTGACCCAAAGGCACCTGTCAGTGCCTTCCACAGGCTAATCCCAACAGAAAGCCAGAGGGCAAGGAAGATCACTGAAGCTGTCCATAAAGGTCAGCCTCTGTGGCAGAGTAGGGTTGAGAAGGGGGGAAAGTAGATCTGAAGGGAGAAAGGAAAAACACTTGGCATAGTTTATCTTCATTTTAAGGAAGGAAAAACTGAGGCTGAAACAGAATAAGCAAGGCCCAGGTAAACCAGCGAGAAAGTAGAAGTTCTACAATTCAAAACATGCAGCCTGACTTATTCATTCATCGATCCACATCTGTGAAGTGCCAGGCTAGTGTAGTAGACAAACTCCAGAAGCTCGACTGACTACAGCTTAGTGAGTTGCAGTAAATCATGGGGATAATGGTAATGACAAGAGCACACAGCTAGACACTATTCTAAATGTCTTCACATTAAATATTCATGAAAACTCTACTATTCCCACTTCACACCCGAGGAAATAAAGACGTGGAAAGTTTCAGACTCTTGATCAAAGTTACAACCTAGTAAGGGGTGGAGCCAAGAATGAAAGAGAAGCCATCTGTCTCCAGCACCCACTCTTAACCTCTATTTCCTGTATCAGGGACAAATGCTGTCCTTCAATTTTAGACCTCCCATCTTCATCAGTATTAGAACTCCAAAATTTTAGGTGGGGACCTGATGTTTCAGACTACATTTTCCAGTTCCTTTATTTAAAAAAAAAAAAAAGTTTAAAGTTTTTATTTAAATTCCAGTTAGTTAACATATGTTGTAATATTAGTTTCAAGTGTACAATATAGTGATTCAATACTTCCATACAACACCTGGTGCTCATCACAGCAAGTGCACTCTAGTCTCCTTCATACTTAAATATGACCAGTGACTGGTTCTGAACAATGAGGCATAAATGGAAGTAATTTATTCAACCTCCAGGAAAGGTCCCGCTTCTTTTTTCCTTTTCCTCCTGCGTGAAATGTGGACATAATGACAGGTTTCTGGCAGCCATCTTGGGCTCTGCACAGGGATGGAGGGTAGAAAGCTAGGAGTAGGTTTCTGACAAACTTCCATACCAGTCCTGACCAGTTATCATCCAGACTTTTTACATAAAAGAATAAAACCTTATGTGAACAGCCACTGTTGATTTGTGGTTTCTGTTGCATGTGGGCAAACCAAATCCTACACCATTTTAATGTGAAAAATCACTTTGGTCTAGAAATGTTCATAACCTGACATAAGGGTGGGTAATTTATAAAAGCACTACCATATGTTTAAAAGTCTTTTGGACTTTATAGCTATATATGTATATATATATATATATATATATCACAAACTGGAGATTGGCAATTTGGTATGTGAGATTGCTAAATTAACACAGCACAAACTTGCAGGATAATCACTAAAATTTCCATTAAATTTGCATAATAAGATCTCGCTTGAGTCAAATGGTAATATAAAATATATCTAATGTATGTTTAGGAAGTTCACTTCATAACATCATTCTTATTCCCCATTTTCCTGAGTATCAATTTTTCTCAAAGTCCCAACTTCTAATCTTGCAAGATGAACTCTTCCTATATGTGTGGCATTTAAGAAATCCCAGTAGTAGAATAGTAACTTTTAACTGGGTAACTGGTACAGGGAAAGAGAAAGTCATTTATAATTTCCCCTCAAGTTCCACATTTGAGGGTAACCAGACTCTTTCTGCTGAGGGTAACTTAACACCCAGAAGAATCTCTCTTGGAAAGATTCATTTTAGTTGATCACTAACTGACATTTCTTTCTTTTTTTTTTTTTTAAGATTTTTTTTATTTATTTGACAGAGATAGAGACAGCCAGCGAGAGAGGGAACACAAGCAGGGGGAGTGGGAGAGGAAGAAGCAGGCTCATAGCAGAAGAGCCTGATGTGGGGCTCGATCCCAGATCGCTGGGATGACACCCTGAGCCGAAGGCAGACGCTTAACCGCTGTGCCACCCAGGCGCCCCTGACATTTCTTTCTTATGTTGCTTATAGGGTCCCCAGAAAGCAGACTCCTCTGACCCATACTTTAGGAAGTGCAGGTACTTTCCAAGTCAAGTTCCCTGTGTGATGCCACAGGCTGCTTCAGGAATAAGTCTGACCTCACTCAACCAAGTTCCCCAACTTCAGGGTAACAGTTACTCAAATTCCCTGCCGCCAGATATCCTTGAGGCCCCACACTACAGCAGGACGTAGCTTATCCCATGGGAAACGAGGGGTGGAACTCAGAACGTAAATTCTCTCTAAAAGACTCTTCCAAATTCCAAATACTCTCAGCCAGGTCTCTTCAATTTCAACCTTTTCTTTCTTTTTTTTAATCTTCAAGGTGGATGAGAGACCAAGAGGCTCGGAATCAGTTACTGCCCAAATGCTTCGCATGTTCTATGTGACAGATGTGGGGCCTCACTTCGGAATAAAGAACTTGGCATCTATCATCTCAGATCTTCAGTCATAACTGAAGAGTTTTATTTTACCCTCTTAAGTAGCACTTCCCCTACCAACTGCAGCTTTTCTGTACCATTGCCAAAAGGTCGTCATCATCGACAAGCAGTATAGAGACTTCGTAAAAAGTCTTTATCTTTAAAAAAGGATGACTCTTATTTCTCATCAGTTTTGCTCTTAGAAATTCTGGCTGTTTTCATGTCTAGGAGAACTCAGTAGTAGTTCCACACAGAGATTATTTAAAGGATCTCAGACAATCAGTGAGGCTTGCTCCCCATCATTATTTTGAACACCTGGGACGTATGGGGTATGATCAGAAAAATAATTTCATTCTTTTTTTCTACTACCTGTTCTATCATTTCTTATAATCACCTCAAATAACAAAACTGTTTCTTGTAACAAAAACAGTCTCAGTTAAGTAACGAATATTAGTGGAATAATCACAAGAGAGCCTTTTAGTTCTCTTGTTATCTGAGGGGAGGAAAGAACAGAACTAGTGAACTAGAAAATCAGCCAACCCTCCCCATCCAGACACACTTCCATCTACAGACTTCCCCGGCCTGAGGCAGACTAGCTGGAGGAAGAGAAAATCTTTCACCTTAAATGAAATTCATCATTTTGATGAGATACTTTACTGAAATGAGACCAATACACTTGTTATGGTCAGAGGGTGACCATAAAAATGATAAAATCTGCATAACATTTTATCCAGGGGTACAGAAAAGTACTCACTCCACAGAGTAGGGTGAACAGACAGCAGAAACAAAGAATACAGGTGTGTGTACGACTGCATCTTCTAAGTGTCATTTGTTCAACATAACAGTGCACATGCTTCAGCAAACTGATATACTGAAAAATTAAAATCTGGTTTCTCTAAGAGTTAAATGAGGCATGATTATTGCTACAGAAAAAGAATTATGAAGGAGAGTGACGGGATCAAAAAGGCAGATGCCTACATTCATTCCTATCCCAGATTCCTAGAAATGACAGAGCAGACACACACTTGAATCAATAAACCCAGAGCTGCGTCAGTAGACATGGAAAGTACTCAGCTGGCCTAACTTTATACAGAATTCCTGAAACAGAAGAGGCAGGTGCACTTGTGCTGATGTTGGAAAAGGAGATCCCCGAGAGGATGCTGGAACTGCTGGCATCAACTCCCAGCTCAGACATTACGGAAACCTGAAGCAAGAGGAGACCCTGACTCCACCAGCCACTCACCCCAAACATCTTTCTTTTTCCTGGTTTAAGTGGTTCTCCTCCAGTGGCATTTAAAATTATTCCATTTACAAAAATTTGATCCATATGCCTCTTTCAGGTACTTAGATCTGAATGCAAGAAGCATCTCTAAGTATAGTCTTATGATCAAAACACCATTCTACTATGTCAATCAAAGAAAAAAAAATACCTGAACCAATTAAGTAAATGATAATTGAATTTCTCAGATCTGGTATAATTATATCCCTTTATATCCCTTTTAGGGTCATTAATTTCTAAATGTCATATTTTCATCCACTAAAATAGTTCATATTTGAGACTTACTTGGCTATTCTTTATTGATTCATAAAAAGAATGTTAGCACACTTTTGTATGACTCATTTATTTACCATTTTAAAGTCCAAAATGACTGTAATGCTATTAATACTAATATTAGCCTAATTTGCTCATCCACATTGTCCTGTTAGTTCCAGAAATGCCTTGGCACTGATCCATTAGCCGTGTAAGAAAAATCTGTGTAGTAAAATCACTCACGGTTTTCCTTGTTCCTTTATGTCTGACAAGTTCTCACCTTCTATGACACAGCATCAAATGTACCCCACACTTAATTCTTCTCAGTTTTGAGGAAGTTTCCTTCCACAAAAGCAGTCTTACATACTGATCGTGACAGAGGTAGTGTTGTGAGGATCCTTGAGTGAGGGACTTTACAAATGAACGAAACCATAAGAGAAGAGCTTCTGAGCATTTTAGTTTGCATGGGACTCACTCTGGTATAGTTAAGCAGCACCTGAATAGAGTTTCAATAAAGTACCAAGACAAAATGCTATAGTTTAAAATGCTATTTCCCATAATTGCTTAGACTTGTAAAACAATCAGAGAAAGTCAGTGGCTTGAAAGAGTGCTTGTCTGGGAAACTGCATCCTCATGGCCCTGCGTGCTCTCCCGAAGCCAGAAGGACCATTGGGGTAGGAATCTGATTATGCCACCACTGAAACCTAACTGGTATGTTTCCAGATTTCATCAACAAATGAAAGCCAACACTAGGAAGCCATCCCTGATCCTCTCCTCAATGCATCTCAGTTCACGGGTGCCCCTCTCCACATCTTGATCTTCTTCCTATCATAGCTTCATCCATCGTACCGTTGCCACTGTGGTTGTACACCTGCACTTCCCCCACAAGCCTGTGAGTTCCTGATGTACAGTGACCTTGTTTTGAATTGTTTCTTACTCTAGCACTTAGCAAAACAATAGGGCCTCAATATATATTTGCGGAATACAGTCTTTTTTCCTTCCTTCTTCCCTTTTCTTTTCTTCTTTTTTCTTCCCTTCCTTCCTTCTTGCCTTTTCTTCTTTCTTTGTTTCTTTCCTTCATTTCTTCCTTCCGCAAGTATTTATTGAGGACCCACTCTGGGCCAGGCACCATCCTAGGAACTGGAGATACAGCAGAGAACTAAACAAACCAAAGTCTCTTCCCCCATGGAGCTAGTATTCTAGTCAAGGGACATGTGCAATTAACAACTAAAGAAGTTTTAAGTATATACAGTGATTTAAATGCCAGGAAGAAAAACTAAAGTAAGGGAAGGGGATAGGGAGGGATGATGTGAATGGGCTGCCCTTTTATATACAAACGGACAACTAGCTCACTGAACAAGTGGGACTTGTAAGTAGATATGACCAGAAAAAAATCTGTTCTTCCTCCATCACTGCCCATCTATAGGCATTTGGAGAGGCGAATTCTTTCTTATGCTCCTTGATAAAATATAGGACAACTGCCAGGATTTCTGTGGCCACTCTCAGATAATACAAACATCTTCTGGCTACTTCTGTCCCAAGAGGAGTCTCATTGAGGTAAGTAAAATCCCCAGTACCAGGTACTAACCAAAACTTCATTTGAAATGAAATACTCATTCCTGTAGTTTAGGTCAGCTTTGGCCTGGCATACCTCAGTGGAAAAAGGGGGCACAGTTGGCTTCTTCTCAATTGTCCCCCTTAAATTTCTTCCCTACTCCTCAACTCCCTCTGGCTTCTTGAGGGTTTAAGATGTGGGTGTGGGGATACGAGGAAGGAGAGAGGTAAATGCAAGAAAGGTGGAAGTATAATCTTGTTTTGGTTTCCTCTGGGCGTGTCTGATGTCTGATGCTTTCTGGCACTGATGGATGTTCAAAGCTGACTTTATCTTAGAGTGTTCTGTAGATGTAGAGATCCCTTCTGGAAACATTCAGTGGTTGTGTTCCATGACACAGGATGCCACTGTCTGGACTTAACTGTCCTGCCTCAGCCCCTGGAAATCCAGTCACTGTCCCTCCCATCCCTACATAAGAGGCTCTTGGGCAGGTTCTGAAATGGCTCTCTGTCATCTTTCTCTTCTACATCTGATCCCCAAAAGACACCTCTCGGCCTGAGTACTCAATTATCCTTGTCTCACCAATGATGTACATGTAGTTCCCCTCTTTCTGCTCTGCTGCTTTGGAAAGATCACCAGCACCTCATATTTCTAACTTCACCAGGCAGATGAGACTTGCATGACACCTTTTCCAAAACCCTGTTTCTACTCTCAAACTTTTCTTTTGGCTTCTTGGATTTCAATCCTCTTATATCCTTCATGTTAATACTGGCCTAAGGGCACCACCTTCAAGGGTCTCACCTAAGTGGCCTAATATTTCACTTTGGCACATGGGGCTATGGAGTTGTTTGTGGTCTTTTGGAGTCCAAATGAAGACAAAGAAAGGCCTATTTAAAATCCTGTTACAGGGGCACCTGGGTAGTGCAGTAGTTAAGCGTCTGCCTTCGGCTCAGGGCGTGATCCCGGTGTTCTGGGATTGAGCCCCGCATCAGGTTCCTGCGCTGGGAGCCTGCTTCTTCCTCTCCCACTCCCCCTGCTTGTGTTCCCTCTCTCGCTGGCTGTCTCTCTGTCAAATAAATAAATAAAATAAAATAAAATAAAATAAAATAAAATAAAATAAAATCCTGTTACAAATAAACAATGCTCACATTAGCCCCAGTAGCAGCATTTAAGGGCAAGGAGAACTTTATACAGGGGAATAGAAATGCTGGTGGACAAAAAAAGCAACCACTCAGCAGCAATATTGGAAAAATCCAAAAATGGTAGAAGACATGTAGGAGAGGAAACAGATGGGAATGGGGCTAGCTAGTGTGTGTGTGGACATAATTCAGGAAACATGACAGAGGTTATAGATAAGATATAAGAAACCAATGCCCCAACACATTTCCAAGCCAGAGCAAAAAAATAATCAGGTTCATTTTCTGCAAGGAGGATGCGGTGTTTGGGGGGTAAAAAGACCACTGGGCTGGGAGTAGAACAACTTGGCCCTCGAAGAGATAGTCTGAGAAGCGTTTAAGATCTTAGACTCTGGAACAAGAGGGTAAAAATAGATTCTAATTTTTAATACACTTTCTTGCTGTTTGACTTTGAACAAATGATAGAGCTTCACCTGGCCTCGGTTTCCTCATTTACACAATGCGGTCACTTAGAGTGCTAGCCCGAAGAGCTGTCCAGAGGATGAAATGAGGCACTGTTCACATAACCATCTTATTGAATTGATCCTATCCCATCAGTAGGATGCAATCATGAAGCAACTTCATTTTAATCAAGCTGCCTCTTCCATCCCACATGGATGGCTAGTTCTTTCCCTTCACTTAATGGAAATTTTAAGCAAGTCCCATAACTTTTCTAGGCCCCTCAATCTTGAAAAGGATCTCATTTTAGTTATGAAATTTTCCAGTCCAGTGAAATCATCAAAATTGCTAACTGTATTGGATTTAAGTTTCTCACTTTCCCACCAAGGTGCTGCTTTAGGCATGGAATCCTGCAGCAGGTGGGCCTTGTGACTTCACAAGTGTCAAACACCTAGACCCTACGTCCTCTAAGTTCCAGGATGCACATATTAATCTCTCTGATTCTCTTGAAACACCTGTCAACTGAGGAAGAAAGGACATGCAAGCCACAATGAAATAAATTCTTCTTGAACTCTAGTCTTCAAGGCCATAATCACTTGTACTGGCCTAATCTAGTTTAGAATATCTTAGCAGGTTCTGCCTAGATGGTCTAGCATCTTGCTTTAAGATGTGTGTTTTTCACCAACTATTGAGAGTATTCTAGGGTTTAGGTCTCTATCAAAACTCTGGGGCAAGAAGAAGAACTCATCCATCCTTCTGCAACATTCAGCATCTCACCTTATATATGAAAATATGAAGGCTCTGTGTCTGTATCCCCCTCCTTTTTACACCTGGGACCTTGGGTGAATCATTTAAAATCAATGGGTCTGGGTTTAGAACTGGAATAATAATACCTTTCTTGTCAACTTTATAACTTTGTTGAGAAGAGCAAGAAAGAAGATGGATGAACAAGTGCTTTATACACAAAAAGTCTAGAAAAATGTAACTTGCTATTAGGATATGAGAATAGCAGTTTTGTCCAAAATAGTTGACCCCTTGATCTATTTTCATTCCTATCTAATATATCTGTAAACTGGAACAGTAAGGATAAGGTTTCAATGACCATGAACAAAAGTCACAGAGAAGGTAAATATTATCTATTTCGACACCATCTATTAGACCTGAAGCTTGACTGCTGTAATGTGTATAATGTATGGAATGAAAGTTTGAGGTTCTTACATCTCATAGTTCACTTCATCTAACTTCCTCCCATAACCCAGAGACCAAGAACATTTTCACTTGGATATAAAAAATAAATATTTTTAAAGAGTCAAAGATGCTAAGTGCATGCCAGGTAATGCGTGCTTTGCCCAACTTGCTCTTGTCCTGACCACACAGCCCCATGGCTCAAGAAAGCAAGGCTAAGCTGGGTTTGGTGAAGCAGGGCTGAATGGCCACTGACAGAGCTGAGCATTAGACTTGGGAACCCTTCCATGTGCTGGCTAGGGACCAAAAAGGCAGCCTGGTGCAAAGGCAAAAGGCCAATGTGGAAACTGAGGAAACCATTAGAATGCCCTTGAGATTTGAGCTGTAGGGCAAAAAGACACTGAGCAGCACAAAATCAGGATGCCAATGAGACACTGGTGTGTGTGTGTGTGTGTGTGTGTATGAGAGAGAGAGAGAGAGAGAGGAGGCGGGGAGGATGTCTTGCTTTAGAACTGTCTTGGTTCCTGTAAGTATCCTTGATTCCACTTCCAGGCAGCTGCATCTTTATAATAAATGTCCATTTTCCCGGCTATCCTTATCATTCTCTATCCATTGTAACTATAAAAGGCAGGAAGAAACAAGCATGAGCCCTGCTAAGCTAATTTATTCTCATTACCCTGGAAAACTGAGAATCTTCTGGACCCATGTTCAACATAGAATTGTGGATCTTCCTAGGCTTGTCCTATTTCAATACAGCCCGGCCTTTTGGAGCAGAGTGTGATACAAACCAGTGTTCTCAACACATTCACATCCGCCCTAGGCAAATTACCAGCTCTTCAGCCCCAAGGCCATCCTATAGGGCTGAACTAAGTCTTCAACTAGCCCAAAGTTCTTGACATTGTAGGACACAATTTGGAGGTCTCTGGAGAGGTGAGCTCCTGCCTTACACAAATTGGACAGACACCTAAATAGCCAAGGAGTAACACACTTGTGGTAATTCAAACAGGAAGTACCCATGCAATGAATATTCCTCTTGGAACTGGGTCTTATAAACGTTAGGAGAATCATATCAGCGTGTTTTAATAACTCACAACTCTACCACCTTACGACAAATACAAAGCACTTGAAATCAAAGAACTGGATTCAAAGTCTCACTCTTCCACTCCCTAACTGGGAACTTTGAGTAAGTCACTTAACTTCTAAGAGTTTCTCCCCCTCTGTAAAATGGAGATAATACTACCTACTTTACAGGCTTATTGTGAAGGTTAAAGCAGACATGGAACAAAATGCTGTGGCTGCAGCAACAGCATCATAACAGCACGAATAATTTCTTGAGCACTTGCTATGTGCCAGGCACTGAGTTAACCACTTGATTTGCTTCATCTCATTTAATTTCTCCAATAACCTTATGACACGTGCACATTTTACAGGTAAGGTCACTAAAGCACCCAGCGACTAAGTTACCTGCCTAAGTACCCAACACAGCATGGAGGGGTGGCACCAACAAAGAACTCCTCCCTTTATTTTTCCATGTTTCACTAGGAGAAAGTGTCCAGATCTAAAGAAATCAGCAGCAGCTACTTACTGGGGGTTCATCAGTTCCAAGTCGCCAATATGTTGAATTACACAGTTTTTTTATGTCCTCAGGACCCTCTATATCATAATCTTTCGGATAGGCTTCTCTGTCATGGTGCCTTAAAAAATAAATTAGAATCTGTTAAGGGATGAAGCTTTTTTAAATCACATATTGCATTTAAAAAATTTTTTTAAATTATCCAATGAAAATTTACTGTATTTGTGACATTGTTTTAATTATAAATTCACTGGATGTGGAATATATAAAGTATTTACCATCTCTTTTCAAGTAACACTGAGGCTACCTCCTAAAAACAACTTAGCACATGTGATAAAACTAATAATATCATGAGAACAATACTTATCCAACACAGCAATTACTCAGTAACTCCAGTGAAGTGAACCTTACTTAATAATGAAGATTTGTTACCAAAAGTAAATTCTAAAAAAAGACATGGTAGTAAATTAGAAAGGCAACTTGCCACTTTAGCAATTTTTTCTACGATGAATTTTAATTAAAAGTTTTTTTTCAAAATGAGAAAGAGCAAAGTATCTGCTCATATGGATTTATAACATGTGCTTCCTGCTTCTAAAGAGGGTTTAAAGGAAGCTGACAATTAAACATAAGCTGGAAAGAACATGTAGATGGAAGAAGGAAAAATATTCCAAACATCTTGACTAAAAGGATGCATAGAAATAATAATAAAGGAGAGATTTGGGAAGAGGGGAGGAAAAAGAAGCAGAGCAGCTTACAGCAGACGGAGCTGTTTCTACATAGCTTTCTTGGGTAAGATAAAGGAAGCTGAACCCCAACATCCCTCAAAAGGGGCCTTGCTATTGAGGGATACAGGGCTAGGACTGTGTAAGGGATATTGAGGTATGCCAAAATTCATCCACCCATCCACCCATCCAATTGTCCATTCATTCAGTCAATATTTTAAGTACCTACTACATGCCAGGAAAGGGATGCAATGGGGACAAAGCCAGATGCAGTCCCTGCCTTCATTGCTCACACCCTGATGAAAGATACAAACAAACAAGAAAATTCTACAGTGTGGGCACAGGGTCATGGAAGCAGAACAGCATTCACTCACCTGGATGGGACACTCTAAGTCAGGAGGCCCTTTAGGGCCTGACCCCCCACCTCGCCCCACTGTACTGGGGCTGGGACCCTGCACTGCATTCAAACTACTCCCTTACCTCTCTGCCTCTGAGATGAGAGCAGAACACTGCATAGAACACAGCAGCAAGGGAGCCCAGGGTGGAGCAGCAGAGCTCAGGCATGTGAACCCTCTGCCTTCCTCACATCTGAGCATTAAATTGCAAAACACTAAAAGCATTTTGGTACCATATCAGCATTTTCTGAGAGTCTCACAGGAAGCTCTCACTTCAGTCTTTAGGGGGAATATTGAACAACATAAAGAACCAAGAGTGGTAGAGTAAATGGGGCCATGGGTTTGAGTCATTGCTCATGTCCTAGCTGTGTGACTCTGCGCAAGTCACTTAACCTTTCTGCGTTTCCATTTCCACCTGTGTAAAATGAGGACAGAAATAATACCAGTAAGATTTTTGCAAAATGAAAAAAATAAAAGCAGAAGGTCCTTCAAATACTGAAGTATCATAAATACCTATGTATAATGAATATACTAATCCAGCTTTAAAAAATTCTGGTGTACAAGAATTGCAACTTTATTTTTTCCATAATTGTACTTAATTTCTTTTCCAAGTGCTCATACTGCCAAGATGGAAAAACCTTAATCTTGGTCAATTCTGCATCTCTTCCCATTCTCAAGGGCCTGTGTGGTGCCACAATGCCAAGAAACCATCTTTGTTGTCATCATCTCTCCTGTTGACATCGGTGGAAACCTCCTAATTCTCCTGTGGTCTTCCATTATGGATCCATGCACATCTGCTATGCCCTTCTGGTCCTGCCACATAGACTCTTGCCTAGACTGGCCCTCTACCACAAGCAGGCCATTATCTGGCCACCAAGAACCTTCATGTGCCCCTGTCCACCCAGGGTTCCTGGAAAACAGATGCCATTCCTGAGCTGTCTCCCTGGCCCCTGAGCTGTTTGCCTGCCTCCCACCCCACACTGGGCTTGGGGGATACGCACAAGCCTCACAATTCAACAGCTCCAAAACCATTATCCTGGTAATGGAGGGCTAGGCAGTGATAGGTCCCCTCTGCTCAAGAATCTCTAAAGCTTTAACCTTTCCAATTTGGGGTCCCAGACAAACCCACACATTTTCAACTTCTCTGATGCCCTCCATCTTCAGTTCATGAACTCTTCATCTACCATGGGACAGGGTAGCCTGGCTCTTCATCTATTCTTACAAATCTATGGCATCATCCTAAGACCCAAGTTTTTGAACCCCAAGCCCAAGAAGTTGGTGTTTTTGTTGCCTGCTGAGTCTTTCTTCCCTGAGGCAATAAAACCAGAATATCTCCCTGGGAGCCTAAGAATGAAGAGGAAAAGCACAGTTAACATTTCAAGGTGTGATCCTAGTGCTTACTTCTTTACTATTCACCATGGGCACAGTGCCCAGGGTATAGAGTGTTTTAAAACATGAGAGTGTCTTAACTATTTTTTAATCAGCAAAAAAAGAATATAATCCATCTTAGATTGTATCCATCTTTACACCACTGTAGTTATAAACCATCATTTTTTAACTTTTTTAATGGAGGAAGGAGCCCATGAAGGCAAAGATAATTACTGTCCAGGAGAGTCAGAATGTACCATATATTTTTTTTTTTTAAGATTTTATTTATTTATTCGACAGAGAGAGAGACAGCCAGCGAGAGAGGGAACACAAGCAGGGGGAGTGGGAGAGGAAGAAGCAGGCTCATAGAGGAAGAGCCTGATGTGGGGCTCGATCCCAGAACTCTGGGATCACGCCCTGAGCCGAAGGCAGACGCTTAACCGCTGTGCCACCCAGGCGCCCCAGAATGTACCATATATTTTAAGTTGTATTATAACTAGATTATTACAAATGATGCAGATATGTTCCTTTACTTACAACAATCTCAGTACTAAAAGTCCAGCATTGAAAACTTGGATCTCTAATGAAATCTTTCTGTGGAGAACTGAGCTAATACAATTAGCATCCCCTAATGCCTGCCAGTTGCCCACAAATGTTGTGCCCACAGTCTGCAGGCTCTGAGAAATACACAGTTAAAGAAGACCAGCCCCTAATTCTAAGAGATTGCCCCCCTAGCAAAGAGAATTAAACATGTTTAAAAATTATAAAGTATATAAAATATAAATATTTACTATATACTAAATACACATTTAATATGTATAAAAATATAGTAAAAGTGATTAGGGTACTATAAAGAAAATGACAGACTCAATTAATTCTTGATTTTACTATGTCAGGTGAACACTGGCTCGTGCCTCAGTTTCCCTGAGACGAACTGAGAATCATACACTGAGGAAACAAACGAATCAATGGATTGAGAATCTCAAGTGACAAGTGACATGTAATTGCAAAATATTATTATGTGTAATAATATTGTGTCTATCTACCATATGCTTTAGTCAGGTGTTTTTCAATGCTTTGTTAATGCCAGTTAAACTTTACAGCATCTTTATGAGACATGTATCAAGGTATTATAATAATAATAAAGTAAAATATAAATACATATATACTTTATATAGCCTTGTTCTCCTTGCTACCTGCATTTATTAATGGTCACCATATAACCGGCCATAACCTGTCATTTATTGTAATAGAAATTCATTTTGAGAAACTAATGAAATAAAAATAATAATAATAAAATAAACTTTACAATGTTTCTGGAGCAGTAACTTTCAAACTTTTTGAGCACACCCCCTACCTCACCGCCCCCACCCTCAACTCATCTTAAGACATTGGCCAATGTCTGAAGACATTTTGAGTTGTTGCATCAGGGTGGGGTGGGTTGTCACTGGTATCCAGTGGGTAGAGGCCAGTGATACTGTTAAACACCCTACCATGCACAGAACAACCGGCCCCCCATAACAAAGAAATATCTGGCTCAAAATGTCAAAAGTATCAAGGTTAAGAAAGTTCCAGGGAACAGTTATATACCAGACTCTTAGATCAGTGGTTCCCAAACCTGTTTCATGGAACAGCAAAACATTCCCTCCAAATTCATAGAACCAACATAAAATTGCCAACTTTTGTTTTGACAAAAACATTAAAAATAAAATGACCATCTACTGTCTTGAATAGGAGGACCTCTAACACCAAAGAAAACTAAAAACAAACTCAGAGTCCTTTAAACCGAATAAATTTAGCCATACAAAAAACTTGCTACGTTGTCTTTACAGTTAGTCTTATCACCTTGAATTAGTAATAAGGTCATTGTTGACCAGTACTGGTCTCGTCTACTGACTGGCTTCTGCAGATATTAATTTGCCCAGACATGAATTTGACAGCAGCTGGTGAGCAGTCAGTTCAAGGTCAAAGCTGCTTGAATACAGGTATTCCATGCTGCTGACTGAAGGAAGAACTATGTCTTCCATGCAAAGCATGCAGGTACTGGCTGACCTCCTTGCTGAGAGAAGGGTCCACAGGGCTCCCTGCCATCAGTGCCAGTACCTTCCTTGATAAGCAGCCTCGCCTTTTCTTAGGACCTTGCTCTATCAAGGCCAGAGCTGAGTGTTGTGACTTTCTTTATATAAGAAATTTTTATGTAAAACATCCTCAATTATAAGAGATGAAGCTTGCATTCTCTACCCTGTTGTGGAAGAGACAGTATGAGTAAGAATAGAATTGGGAATGGGGAAAGGACTGAAAGGACAGGATCAGAGCTGCCAACTGTATGAAAAGGAGGTTGAAACTATGACCCTGTTGTCAAAAATGCCACTTAGACTGCTTCAAAGGGGATTAAGGTCAATACAATCTAGTAGGTCAAAGATAGCACGAGCAGGTCCTATTCTGGACAAATGCCCAACATATACAGTTGGTATGTAACTTCCTACCACCAACTCTACAATCACCTGAACCCTTGAGATCCTGTTCTTCCTATCTTTTCAAACCTAATGTGTAATCTCAAGTAATGCCTTGTCGAGAGACAAGGGTCTGTTTCTGGGTTCGTCTGGGAGCTTAGGTTTCCTATCATAAGAGCTGGATCACTCCACATAAAATTGGATCTGCAAGCCCCCTTTGAGTAAACACATACGGACCCTAAAGTGAGTTGCAGAACTAAACAAACATAGTCCAGAGCATTCTCGGGCAAGGACCTGCAGCTCCCCTCAGGCTGCCCCAAGCCAGACTGGTCCAGCTCCCAGTGGAGGACAGGGTGGGGTCAGGCCATAGGATTCTACTTGCAAGTCGTACTCTAGTGGACCAAGTGACACTCAAGTTACACTAAAGTTTACACTCACTTTCCGTGGTCCCACATCTATGTGGGGGAAATGAAGTGGGGGTTTGCAACAAAACATTTATCTCTGCTCCACCTTTCAGATTTTTTTCTTTATAATTATGCATTAATGAATCTGCCTTCTCATTAGACTAGGAGTATCTCAGATACAGGAATTATTCTTTATTCATCTTTGTGTTCTCAGGGCCCAGCATAGTCTAACACATTATAAATACTCATTAAATCTTCAATGATTGATTGATTGAATGTTCTTACATTGTGTTACTGTCACCTTAATATAAATGTTGAAAGCAGAGGCTTTCAAATGTGTCCATAAAAATAAAGAGCATCCCAGCTCACTCTGCAAAAGCACACATAAAGAAGAAGTGATTATGCATATAGAGATGCTAGTCCGTTGCAACAAAAACTTGTCTCCAGAGGAATTATAAATCTACTTGCTGAATGGGAAAGCTCTCAACATACATATGCATAACACTGATTGCAATGGGGGTGTGAATCTGAGCAATATCTGATATGAGAACAATGAAAATCCCAGCCCTTCTAGCTTCTAGTTACTTGACAAGAGACACATTTTCTTTGCGGATTTCAAAGATGTTAAAAATGTTTAGTTAAGACTCCAGATGGAAGAATATATTAATTTTAAATTTTAGAATTATTAATGTAATTCACAACTACTCTGTCAGTTATTGTATTTTCTGATATAAATCTAACCCACATGAGAAGAGAAAGATACCTTTTCTATTAGGTTTTATAAACATCTGCTATCTCGAACTTTAAAAGAAAATTACCCCAGAGAGTCAGCTCTATTTCCTGACACCTCAGAAGCATAAAACCAATAGAATCAAAGGCTACAAAGAAACATTTGACAATGCTCTTTAAAGATTTCATGGGAAAATGATTTACATGCCAAGGTAATGTTATTTTAGTGGCACATTCATCAAACTGACAAATGAACACTTTTAGAGGTATTTGCAGAGTCATAAAGAAAACCTTACGTCCTTGGGAGAAATGGTGACATTTCAAACTTATGAAGAGGGACTTTGGTTTTCAATGTCTCCTGCTCTATGTGATTTGTGCATCTATAACCTGAAACCACAGAATCTGAAGCCTAAACTGCACTCAAAAGAAAACCATTTGACGAAGGCAGATAAGTGAAGTCATTTTCTTCACTGGACATATACTGAGTGGCATGTAAATAAAACCCATCATTATTATGGATTTTCTTAATAGAAAATCTTCAGAAACTGGAAGCCCTATGGAGAATATTGAGAGGAAACAAAAAAGAATATAGTAGTGGGAGCCTGTGTCTAAACAGTTTAAATGTTAAATGAATGTTGTTGGTCTGAGTAACTGCCAAACACATGACTTTGAAAACAGCTGAAGGGACGGGTATTAGACAGGGTGACACTGTAATTGATTGATCCACCTGGAACACTTTCAGAGGGAAATGAGGTACTAAGTACACTGGGAGTGGTGAAAACCAGGACTGTCCTGGTCAAATCAGGATCAGGACATTCTGCTATTCCACGTTTCAACAATTGGTTCGCAATGTTCTTAAAATCCTAGGATGTTTCTCAGGGTTTCTTTGATCCTCCCCTCCAGAATCAACTTATATTGACTGGCCAAAGACACTCTGGGAGGTAGAAGAGTGAGACTAAAGAGAGACAGAGTTTTTTAAATGTATTATACATTAGTAATTACAGTAGTCCACAGAAAACCTTGACAGTATATCTTTCGTGAGTAGCATGAAGACCAGTTTGTCCCCCTGCAAAACAAAAAGCAAACACCTGATTACTTGCATGAGCTCCTTCCCTATAGTCTTAATACTACTGGTTTAAATAATTTGAATTAACTATTCCAGAATAATATCAAAAGATTATAGGGGCACCTGGGTGGCGCAGTCGTTACGCGCCTGCCTTCGGCTCAGGGCATGATCCCGGCGTTCTGGGATCGAGCCCCACGTCAGGCTCCTCCGCTAGGAGCCTGCTTCCTCCTCTCCCACTCCCCCTGCTTGTGTTCCCTCTCTCGCTGGCTGTCTCTCTCTGTCAAATTTATAAATAAATAAAATCTTAAAAAAAAAAAAGATTATATTATATAAGCTTCGGGCCCATTTTAATGCACACTTTTGTGAACCCATGAGCAACGCATATTGACTAGATATTACAAGGTTCTTTGGTTTTAAAGCAATTCATTTCATTCACATTAGAAATGAATGAACAAGCCTTTCTTCATAAATAGAATCTAAAGTTTAAATATTCTTCCATTATGAACATAGTTATACAAATGAGCATTTCCCCCAACTCTTCCTAGAAATCATTCAAAAAGCAACAAAGGAAATGGAAAAATTAAAAGCAAACTAAATTTTTGGCAAAGTCAGAAGTTATAATTCCCAAACCACACCATGTGCAAGGGCTCCCATAAGCAGCCAAGATCCATTCAAAGACAAGTGGAACAAAAGAATTTGTCAAAGACAAGTGGAAAAAGTGAAGATAAGAGGCTGTAGGGAGAAATCTCACTAATGAGATTGGTCAGAGGTAGGAACTCTTGGAGTGACGGACAAATTATATTTCCATGGTTATGCAAATAAATTCACTGAAAACAATGGAAAATGCTAGATAAAATATATCGTTTTTAAATCCCAACACATTTAAAGTATTTAAGAGCTGAAAGTC
The DNA here is from genome assembly GCF_024610735.1 of Ursus americanus. Lineage (NCBI taxonomy): Eukaryota > Metazoa > Chordata > Mammalia > Carnivora > Ursidae > Ursus > Ursus americanus. The sequence continues at coordinate 11,463,990 of NC_142160.1, read as the reverse complement.
CAATGGCGGAACTTCCAGGTCAATCTTTGGATGAAAGCCTGTAACCAAAGAGTTAAGTAGAATTTCAAAAACCCCAAACTGCTGATGCCTTCAATGCATTAGCCAACACTGCACATGGGCAAGGACTTCAGGGCTAGAAGAACAAAAATCTAGTCCTAGAATCCACCTAGGAGTGAGTTTTATAAGAAAGTCTTCCATATGTGATAGTCATTGTGCTCACCAATGTAATTTCTCCTTCTTTCCTGGGAATACAAGAGGTTAAAATTCCCAGCTCTCTTGCAGTTAGTGGGGCCATCTGACTAGTTCTGGATAACAAAATAAATATGAGCAGAAATAATATGTGCCCTTTCTGTGACAGTGAAAGCTCCTGTACAATTCTCAATTCTTTCCTCCTCCACCAGAGTAGTCAATGACTTTCTAGAGGACAGAGCCAGAATCAGCCTGAATCCCAGAGTTCCCAAGTGGAGGAATGCCTGCTCTCCACCAAAAACTTACAGTTGACTTTGTGTGAGCAGGAAATAAACCTTTATGTGTTAAGCCACTGAGATTCGGGGGGGCTGATATCACAGATTAAGTTTAGCCTATTCTAACACAGAAATCAGTACCAGAACTGGGGTGGGTACTACTGTAACAAAAATCTAAAGTGTATGGCATTGGCTAAAAGCCAGGCAAAGACAAAAGGAAACTGGTATTGCAGGCTAGAACAGCAAAACATTTCATGACTACAGGAAGCAAAAAGTCGACTCATGTACCTAGAGAGACCAAGAAAGAGATTGGGAAAAAGTTCCATGTGTGAACTGCGATTGTTTTTTGCCAATGTACTTATAAAAGAGAGAGAGGTAAATTCAGTAAACTGGCTGGTTTACAAGAAGGTAAAGGGAAATGAAGGAGTCCTGAAATTTGGGGCCTGAAATGCTAGAAGCACCAGCAACTTTTAGATCTCAAACAGTAAGAAAGCTCAGAAAGATCTTTTTGAGACAAAGTTCTATCAAAGCTGAGCCTTGCAGCAAAGTTCATCCTATTGTTAGATGCTCCCAAAGAATTAAGCTGCATCTAAGCAAATGTCTAAGGAGATTGTCAAACAGAATTCCCAGGGTTTCTGATTTCTGTAACTACAGCGGTCTCAAAGTGGTATTCAAGGTATTTATTATAGGAGAAAAAGTAAAGAAATATAAAGAAATACAGCGGAACTTTGTCTAGAAAGAATTGCGAGTAAGATTACTACCAGTTGGAATTGACTGAATTCAAACAAATAAACTTATGAATTTCCTAAAAATTGTTCTTCCAAATAAGCCAGGAGTCTGAATATAAAATCCTTTAACTCCTCAATATTTAAAATATTCTTTGGAGGAGGGCCTGGGTGGCTCATTTGGTTAAGCACCTGACTCTTGGTTTGGTTCAGGTAATGATCTCATGAGTTGTGGGATAGAGCGCCCCTCCCCCCCACCCGCCTACCCTTTGAGCTCGGCATTCAGCAGGGAGGCTGCTTGAGAGTCTCTCCTCTCCTTCTGCTCCTGCCCACCCTGAGCTCTCTCTCTCTAAAACAAATAAATAAATCTTTTAAAAAAATATTCTTTGGCCCCCAAACTTTTGGGACTAGGAAATGAACTGAGTTCACAGGAGGGCACAGTCTACAACATCCGTTGCAGATGTGGTCAAGAATAATAGAAAAGACCACACACAGGGCAGAGCCAAGGACTACAGAGAACAATGAGAAAGGGAAGCTGCTTCCAGAAAGCAGAACGGGGGTCTAACAAGGAACATTCCTGACACGAGCGTAGGGCTCTTTAACAATGTGTGCTGGACGGGATTTAAGAATGACTGTGGGCCAAGCAGGGAAAGACAATTATCATATGGTTTCACTCATTTATGAAACATAAGTAGTAGGAAGATCGGTAGGAGAAGAAAGGGAAGAAGAAAGGGGGAGTAAACAGAAGGGGGAATGAACCATGAGAGACTATGGACTCTGGGAAACAGACTGAGGGCTTCAGAGGGGAGAGGGTGGGGGAATGGGATAGGCCGGTGACGGGTATTAAGGAGGGCACGTATTGCACTGGGTGTTATACGCAAGTAATGAATCATGGAACTTTACATCAAAAACTAGGGATGTACTGTATGGTGACTAACAAAATATAATAAAAAATTATTATTAAAAAAAGAAAATGCTAATACAATAAATATCCAGTCTTACGCATTAGATTAAAAAAAAAAGAAACACTACAACAAAAACTAATTATATACTGTATGGTGACTAACATAATAAAAAATTTAAAAAAATAAAAAATGAAAAAAAAAAAAAAAGAATGACTGTGGACCAATGACAGTCCTGTCACTTCCATACCTCCTCTTCCTGAGCAAGAGTGCTTACTACAGTTATCTGGTCCCTGTCCCACCAGTGTGCACTGGGAGCAGAAAATCTGTCCTTTTTCTTTATGGTTTTCTGAATCAAGTAGAGTACAGCTAGTCTACAGCTAGACTTACTAGAAAGACAATAGTATAACATGTGGAGATCTTGAAATTTTGACCTGTGACTGGATAGAATTTGGGTCATTATCCTTGGATAAATAGGTGAACATAGTCTGCACATGGAGTGTGAAGCCAGCATTCAGTGACTGCCTAAATACTACATACAGTGCACATGGAACTTTTATAAAAATTTAGAAAAAATATTTTATTATGCGTGAAAGATATAACTGACAATTCAATAAAACTAAAAATTTATAACACATTTTTAAAGAAATCCTTCTTTAATCTGAACATACTTAAACACTTCAAAGATCAAAGATCAACATAAACTTAAATTGTTGAATTTCTAAAAGATACCAATAAATTGAAATACCACTTACAGGAATCCATAAGATACAGCTATAGCAGTACCCAGAAAAAAATTCTAAGCTTTAAGTACTTTAATCAATAAAAATGAAACACTGAAAATAAGTAAAACATATAATTCAAAAACACAGAAAAAAGAACAAGAAAGCCAAAAGAATCCAGAATGATATAATAATTCAAGATAAAAGAGTAGTTAAATGCAGAATTCAATAAGTTAGAAAACAGAATAAATGAATAAGTAAGCAAAATAGACACATCTAAAAAATCAAGGAAAAGGGCAGGGGATATATAAACGGAGTAGAGGAATATAATATCCACACTGTGGAATATTATTAGGCAATAAAAAGGAATGAAGTATTGATACCTGCTACAACATGGGTGAAACTTGAAAACATTATGCTAAGTAAAAGAAGCCAGTCACATAGGACCGTATATTATTTTTTATTATTTTATTCCATTCATATGAAATGTTCAGAATAGGCAAATCTATAGAGACAGAAAGAAGGTTAATGGTTCCTAGAGTTTGAGGGTTGAGGCGATTCAGAAGTAACAGCTAAAAGGAACAGTATTTCTTCTTAAGTTAATTAAAATGTTCTAAAATCTATCTAAAATGCTCTAAAATTGTGTTGATAGATGTACAACTTGGTCAATACACTGAAAGCCATCAAATTATACACCTTAAAAGAGTGATATGTATAGTATGTGAGTTGTATCCTTATAAGGTTGTTAAGAATAGGAGTAACCATCAAAATAGAAGAAAAAATTTAAAAGCACTAAAGACTACTTTCTATAACTCTATGCAAATATATTTGGAAAGCTAGATGGCACACATAACTCTCTATGAAAAGCAATTTACCAAAATTGTCCTCGGTAGAGACAGAAAGTCTAAATAGACAATTCCCAAAGAAGAAACAGAGAAAGGTGTCAAAGAAAAAAGAGTTATCCATCAAACAGTATCATGCCCAGATGATTTTACTATGGAAGGAAATTTCTTATTTGTACCTTAATGTCTAGCAGGATGTTTGACATGCCTTGATCTCCTCAGGTGTCAGAAGTACAAGGACATAAATAGGGTCAATAGGACCTATAATGGGTCACGTTACATTCACTATACTCATTTTGACATAAGTGTAAAACAACCACAGGCAGCTTTTCAAAATTATTTATATTTATTGTAAGATTGTTTAACATACAGGGGAGTCTGAATGGCTCAGTCAGTTAGGCGACCAACTCTTGATTTCAGCTCATGGTCTCAAGGTCTCGAGACAGAGCCTCATGTCAGGCTCCATGCTCAGCCGCGAGTTAGCTTGAGATTCTCTCTCTCCTTCTCCCTATGCCCCTCCCCCTGCTCTCTCTTGCTCTCTCTTTCATATAAATAAATCTTAAAAAAAAGGTTAATATACAAAATAATGCAACTAAAAAAAAAAAACATGCAATCTATCCAGAATAGATTTCTCTACTAAATCGCATGATACATACACTTCTTTCAAGGTCTAGAAAGAAGACCACAGTACGTTAACCTGTAGGAAACTGCCTTCAAAGAAATTTTGGTTGCTTTGTCGGCGTACACCTCTACAATGAGAGCAGGTGCCACTAAGCTCTGAAAGTTAGGATTATTATGCAGAGAATTCTTTCTCTGTGATCTATTAGGAGTTTTGTTGTTCACACCCTTGTTTGAATGACCATATGTAAATTAGCTAACCTGAATGTGTTGGCCTTAGATATGTTATGGATATGTAACTTAGGCATCATACAGACAGATGATTAAATGCTATTAAGATGCTATAACCCTCACTACAACTAAAAGTCACAATTCTTGTAATCACACAATTGACATCACTAGGGACTGGTAATTATGCAATAAAAAATGCCCACACCTATTACCAAACACTCTACTGGAACGGGTAGTAATGCTTTCAGTTGACAACTAACTGATGTGTCATCTTAGTTCTATACGTGAACCCTAGGAGCTAGAACAGCTTCCTCTAGAGAACTTGACCTGGTCCAGTAGGCCTAAGTGCTCCCCTTGAATGTTTCCAGAGCATCCTGCTTACCCTGATCCTAGCATGCACAGTGCATAGTATTTGCCTGGTCAGCCTTCCCTACTCCTGTCTCACAGTAATCTTGACCTCACTGTCAAATCCCAGACTCAGCAGAGTGCCTGCAACATAGCAGTGGTTTAATAATAAATATATTTTTTAAACAAATGCTATTCAAAAAAAGAGCTATTTAGAAATAATATATATATATATTTTAAAGATTTTATTTATTTGTTTGACAGAGAGAGAGACAGCCAGCGAGAGAGGGAACACAAGCAGGAGGAGTGGGAGAGGAAGAAGGAGGCTCATAGCGGAGGAGACTGATGTGGGGCTCGATCCCATAACGCCGGGATCACGCCCTGAGCCGAAGGCAGATGCTTAACCGCTGTGCCACCCAGGTGCCCCAGAAATAAAATATTTTTAAGTAATTTTTTTAAAAAAGCTGATTTAATACTTCTGGCTCCTGCTTGAGCATCTCAGTATTTTTCCAAGTGTTTAAAAAATTTTGACAAGTCATTCGTACATTTTAATTTCAAAATATTCTATCACTTTATTTTATTTTTATTTTCTTAAAAGATTTTATTTATTCATTTGACAGAGATAGAGAGTGAGAGCACAAGCAGGGGGAGCAGTAGAGGGAGAGGGAGAAGTAAGCTCCCCACTGAGCAGGGAGACGGATGACATGGGGCTCAATCCCAGGACCCCAGTATCACGACCCAAGTCAAAGGCAGACACCCAACCAACTGAGCCACCTAGGCACCTCTTCTTCCAACCACTTTCTATAAAAGAAAGCTAAATTCTTTGCAATAAATAAATAATAATTATGTTAATTCTTCCATTTGATTGAACCTAGAACAATCTGATTGGGGATCTAACATCTTACCAAAGACAAAGATAAATTCTTCTACCAATTAATGGTTAATGCATCAAAACTTGGTTAAGTTAAAACAAAGAAATAACACCGTGTGACTCAGAGCATTAAAATGTAATTTATTTCAAAATGAAATAAGGGAAACAGTAGTAAAAGATTAGTGTCTAGCAAAAACAGTAATACAATATTCAAATCTACTCAGAACTTTTTCAAAGCATTGTAAAAATATGTTTATCTAATGTCTATATTATACCTAAAATCAAATTTTTAAAATGCATTGTGTAGGTGCTGGTTGGGTGGGGTGGTGAAAGTTTAAAGTCAAAGTAACAGCCAATGTAGGAAATTCCTAATATATTAATGTGTATATTCTAAACTTTTGTTATAAAATTGGGTGTTTGGAACATGGAATTCATTCTCTACTACAATAGCTATCTATAGGATATAGCAGATAGAGTAGATATCTCTAGGATACAAAATGGAATATAGTAGACATCTACAGGATTTTGAGCTCAGCACTCCTTTCTCCTGGGTATATCCATCATATCTCATGGTTATTGGAGAGCTGACATATTTCCACCTAAGCCTACCTATTTGGATGAACCCAGATACTTGGCCTGAGAATGCACATCTAAACTGAAAATTTTGTATGCAGAACTGATAATACCTTAAAACCAATCTCTCTCTTTTTTTTTTTTTTTTGTAGGATAAAAATGTAAGATACAAATTCCAGAACTGCAGCAGCCATGTTTTCAATGATAAGATGAAGCAAACACACAAAGAGGAGGGGACAAGAGAAATTAAAGGAGACCAGTTTGCATTTGAAAACAGTTGTTCCTAAGGTGGAGCTGCACCCTTGTCTTCCTTCCTATCTGGTAATCAACCATTCCAGGAATATAATGAGCTGACTCATTCTCTTGTTTCCTTAGGCTAGCGCAAGCTGAGTATCTGTCACTTGTAATCAAAAGAAGTCTGACCAGTACACACAGAAAATAGTACCAAAAGGTGGCTTCCCTGGCCAACTCAGAGTAGTTTATCGAATAATACTAGTTCTAGTGCTATTAAAAAACTTGAGCCCGTGGCACCTGGGTGGCTCAGTTGGTTAAGTGTCCAACTCTTGATCTCAGGGTCATGAGTTCAAGGCCTGTGTTGACCTTCACGCTGGATGTGAAGCTTACATAAAAACAACAACAAAACTTTGAGCCCTAAGCCTGGGTATCACAGTATCCACAGACTGAAGCTCACCTTATGAAATTGTCACTAGGCCCCATGTTCCTCTCACCTCCTCCCTCATGCCCCATGCTCTTACCTTCATGCGGAGTGGTCTTTGGTGGCTCCTATGGCTCAGGTGGGAGATGGTCCCAAGAGTAAGTAGAGGATAGGCTCAGGCAGAGGGACTTGTATACAGCAATGGTCTTTCCTAATCCAAGTGCATGTACATGTGGAAATGCCTATCCCGTAACATTCTACCCTACAAGGGTTCATCTTGCAAGCAGAACTTGCAAGATGTTTTATTTTGGTCGCCAGGTAAGTTAAGCAAAAACTCACATAAAGGTCAAGGCACAAGAACTCTATAACCACCAGTTTTCAGGAAGAGAATTTGATTGAAATTTCATAAAAGAGAATAGCATTGAAAGAAAAATTCAGTCAGGGCAAAAGGATGCAGTGTGTCCTGGATTTCATCTTAAAAATAGAAAATAAGGTGCTTCCCCCCCAAACTACTACATTCAAAGTCATTTGTGGTTATGTGCGTATGTTGAGGAACGAGAATGTAGGACTCGATTAAAAATAACTGTGGCGTAGGATCTACCATTATAGAACAGAGACAAGAATGAAAGGGTGGTTAATCCGAATGAATGTGAATAACATCATCCTTTTTACCCAACATAAAACTAGCAATTAAAAGGATATTTTAAAAAGACTCATAATAAACCAAGAAGAGTGACTCAGACTCTAAAAGAGACGAAGCACTGTGTCTACATTCTGATCATTTAGAGAATGGCTGCTTCAGGGGAAAAGCTGTAGCAAATGATATCAAATTTTTTAAAGTAATTTTACTTTATTCCTCTTATGAAGATAATACACGTTCATTATGGAAAATGTAGAAGTGGCAAAGAGGAAAAACGAAAAAGACAAATAATCCACAAATCTACCTACCATCCAGTAATATGTATTTTGTGTTATGTTGAATGTCCTTTCAATCTCTTTTCAATGCATATCAGCATATACCTTTAACAAAGGAATTCATTACATCCTGGTTTTTGTTTTTGTTTGTTTTTTTACTTATAGTGAGACTGTATCTTCAAATATTCATCTTTTTACTTTTCTTTGTTTAACTTGTAAAATAACCTTTGCTTTAATAAATCTGAGGCATCCACATTTTTCTTGGGAAGATTTGGGATTGTTTTGACAGGAATATGAAGGAAAATAAAGCACAGGCTGATTAACTTCTGACTAACAAGATGGAATTTTGGAGTCCTAAGTGAGATACTTTTCTTGAAAGTCATTGCAGAGACATAAAAGGTTGAAATTTCTTATGCTGCTATTAACAAGACCCAGAAGTTCCCAAACATAGCTCAGATAGGGTGACCTTACAATTTATCTTTTAAAGCAGGTCACTTTAGAAAGTGAAAGAAAAAAGTAATTCTCAGGCCAATGGGAGTAAACACTCCCGGGCAAGATTCCCGCATGCACACACCCTCTCCACAGGGTATTCGATGGAAGCTGTCAGAGTGCCGCTGCAGGGCTGCTGTGTTGAGGGATGAGGTGCCCCTACCACAGGGGCTACGGGGTGATCAGCCTAAATCAGGGGCATGGGGAGGATAAGTATGACATGGGGATCTGTAATGCCAGCAAGAGCCAAAGTGGAAGTAAGTCTGTAAGCAGACGCATCGGGTCTTCAACAAACAAAGTGGATTAGTCACAAATTCACCAGAAGCAGGCCTAGAAGTTGGACAAAGGATGAGGTGATCAAGAACAAGGACCTACGCATAATCTGGGGGCCTCATGCCCCACCACCAAAATAACATACAACCTCAGTCCCTCACACGCACACAGATGCCACTGGGGAAAGGAGAGTGTGGAGGATGACGGACTCAGAAATAGTGGGCACCATTCTGAGAGACTATTTTAAGTTAAAACAAGCTGTTTAAACTTGAAGAAACAGATACCCTTTAGTTGGCAAGTTTGAATTTTTTCCTAGTAACTAACAATTGAAAAGCCATGAGGATCAATTTTAGAACATAAATTTTCTATGTGCATCTGAGTTGTGTGCAAATTTCTAATTCTGCTACCCACTTGATGGTGAATATATTTGCATGTCATTGGTCTACTATTACATCATCCCAAATGGTCACATGATATTATAATTTAGAATTGTTTTTTTTAAGCACAAGTTAAGAAATAAAAATATCTCTTTAAAGTATAAATTCATTTGTCCCTATATAAACTTAAAATCTTCTTAGTACCTGTCAGTCCCTGGTAAGTTATGCACTGCAAGTAGGAAGAGCACAAGTTTAGCTTCCAATTTTAAATTCTTCACCATTCAAATCAGAAGAAGAGTACATTATACTCCTCTAAGCTCACTTATATAGAGATGAGCAAACACGCTTCAGTGTCGTCCTGTTGTATCAGGATCATGGCTATGAGAATTGATTCTGGTTTTATTATAAATTTGTGCCATTCTATAGACTTTTACCTATGGGCCTTTCTAAAGTATAAAAGAGAGGGTCCCAACCCAGTGCCTTTTGGGTTTCTGTGTGTGTTCGTTCTATCTGCTCATTTGTTCATTTTTTAAATGAATGTGAATTGAGCAGCCACGATGTTCTTACCCCTTGCCCTGAGGCTTGCTCTTCTCACTTCACATTATTGACCAAAAAAGCCTCTTTAAAGGCTCTTCTCTCTTCTCTCCAAAGTCTATGTTTCATGCATGGAAACCACATAAGCAAACTTATTTAAAATGTACATAAAATAGGAGTTAATAAGCATTTGGTTGAGGGCCTGAGCAGTTAAAAGTAGGAGGATGGAGGCTTGGTGGAAGGGGAAGCATTTATGGATTTCTAAAAAGAGGCAGGCTGCACCTTGTGGTTGCTAAAGGGCTTTTTGATTTGCCTTTTCATGTGTTTTGTGAGTGTGTATTGGAGATGTGAGAAGGATGCTGGCTAGAGAGGGTCTGTCACCCTAGTGTGGCCCTGAGTTAGTCCCTGCCAAGTTAGTCCCTGAGAAAGTCGCTGATTAAATACAGCAAGAATGATACAGCAAATAAGAAAATGCATTTCTATTTTCTTTGTAGGCACACTAATGATATCTTGTGGCCTTGAAAGTGGGTTCTCTGATTGTGGAGTACCTTAAATATACATGAACTCCCTGTTCAGACAGCACAATAGAGTGTAAGTCTGAAGAGCATCACGAAAAGATCTTTAATTTCTTTCCCCAACCCAATGCTTTTCTGTAGTAATCTGTAAAACTATGAACTTCCCTACCCCACAATTAACACTGCATTTTATTTTTCTTCCTTTTTTTCCCTTTCTCCTTCTGTTTTCTTCTTATTATAGGGAGGGGGGGTGAGGAAGGGAAGGGTAAAATGCACAGGCTCTTTAATTAGGGCTTAGACAGGGGAGAAAAGTAATTGAAATATACATAAAATTAACCTGAGCTCTTAAAACTCTAGGTGTCACCATGGAGACCAGAGCATGAACTGTCTCCATGGAGACTTGAATGAATTTTGGGGCTTTAAATTATCATCACTTATTACCTGATGTCGATTTGGGCAATGAAGAGATGAGTTAAAATACATACATAAAAATAAAAGAAGTAGCCTCACATCAGAGAATTTATTAAGGGCAAATCTAGTTGTTCTGGTTCTTAGTATTCCATTATTCCACTGAATGGGAAGATACCCCAAGAGATGATTTCCCCCCGACTCAGAATTTTTCATGGAATCATCTAATGATATAGCTCCACAAATGCTACAGGAATGAATAGAGAAAAATAATTTCTAGAAAAGGCCTCTCTCATTCAGAAGTGTCAGTGTGATGCAGGTGACATGGCCCTGTCCATCATTCCAGCTGTAAGGAAGAGACGGTGCCTAGGCAATGACTTATTCCAGTAATGCATCAGGGATACTTTTAACAACCATTCTGTGCATATCACTTTATCAGGTCTATTATATACAACGGTTTTTAATATGTGGAGTGAAGTCAGGCAGACTTGTATTACATGCAACATATAGAGAAACACAGAAATCATGCAAATGTTCAAACTATATAATCAGAATTTTTCCCAGTTCAGATTCTACTTGCAAACCTAGAGGTACAGTCATTTAATTGATCAAATACTCAGTTGAGAGGTCACTTGAATGGTATATCATAGATAGTAAGTATTCACCAATTAAATAAAAATCACTCATAAAAGATTAAAATTTAATAAGTTTTAATATATAATAAAATAAGTTAATAGAAAGCAAACAATTATGACCAGAATGCATAAAAACAAAATAGTTGATCAGATTATTCATTTGGAAGTTTATATAATTTGAACTTTATGTAGGTTTTTGTTTTTTCTTAAGATAGATTTTGGTGACTGCTTGGATATGGAAGGGAAGCAAGGATGCCAACAGCACAGCCAGCTCAAAGAAATCAAGTATTTCTCACATTTTATGACCAATTCTCATTATTTAGGTTGTTATATTCTATAAAGTTGTCACAAATAATTAGCAAATACCAAATGACTGCTCCTGGGGAAATAAAGGAGTAGGTGTCTATAAGCCTCTTCTCATATTTTCATAAACCAATCAATATATAACCTGGTTAAATATACCTTATTTAATATATTCTGCTGATTCACTCACATTGAACTCACAGCCAACAGCACAATAACTCGTGACTGAATGAAGCTTGTGCAACATATATTTTCTCCACAACGCACATCACAGCCTTCTTGCACATAACACTAGATAGCACTCCAGCAGTATGGGGGCTATATCGACAATGAAATTACCAATGAAAAGCACAAAAATGCTAAATAGATCATGAAAAAAGAAAACTTACTTATTTACAGTATGAGAGCTGAAACAAGAATGCAGAGTGTCACTTTGTCTGATCTCAGTCTGGAGGGTTGAGGGGGTGTGGGGGTGGAGAGTGACTAAAAAATTGTGCCTCTCTGCACATGTCCATAAATGACCATGAGTATTGATTTGGGGTTATGAATACATTTTAGCAAGAAGGCAAATTCACAAATACAGAATCTGCAAATAATGAGGATCGATTGTACTCCGGACTTTGGAGAACTATTTCTTTTTCCCTATGAGGTTGCTTCTTTGTCGTCCATTGCACTTGCCTGTGAGTGCATGTTCTCTTTTGTGTATCTATGGAGCTCCTATTCGTCCTTCTAAACCCTGCTCAGGAAACCGCACACACACACACACACACACACACACACACACACCTCTTCTTGTTACCTTTACCTCTTATACTCACCTCTATTTTGCACAAATCAGATTATACTGAATTTAATGGCATTCTCCTTTACAGATCTGTGAAATTCCTTGACATCCATGACCATGTCCTAATACATGTATATAACCTTTACTGTGCTTACTATGTGCCACGCTACATGTTAAAAGGTGCTTCACACACAATACCATGTTTAATCTTACAATAATCCTATCATCGCCATTTTACAGTTGCAGAAACAGAGGCCTAGAGCAGTCATATGACTTGCCATAGCACATGCTGCAGAGTTGATATTCAAACCTGGAGTCCAAGTGTTTAACCATTATATTATCCTAAAAAATTAGTATTAGCTGCCATATATATATATATATATATATTTTTTTTTTTTAGCTGCCATATATTTTTGACTGCTTACTACGTACAGGCAAGGCGTTAAATGCTTTAGACAAATTAACTCATTGAATCCATTTTATCTGTCTCTGTGTCTCCAACACATAGCAAAGTACATGATACATTAATGTTTGTTGAATTTATTTCTTCCTGTTCCCAACATTCTTTCTAAAACTAACAGCATAAGAACTCTACATTTTCAGCAGTGACCAGAATGACTTTCCGTGTTAGACCACACTTCTCCCCTACCAAATTCCTCATCTCCTTCTCATGTATGTTCTTCTGTGGTTTTGCTACTGATGTCTACGATGTCCACAAATCATGGTAGGGCAGAAGAGAGCAGAAACACTGCCCACTTGAAAAAGGTCTTTGTCTTTAACAGCAATTTCTAATAGTGATTTATATTATGACCTACATCTTTATAGAGTAACAAAATCATGGAAGAGCTAAGTGTTTTGCTTGAGATCTATGAGGTAACCCCTGTATGAGGCTAAAAGAGGATTTTCTACTTCCCAATATAGCTTTGGATCCCAAGTCTATCTAGCCTCTCACACTGAGTTCAAAACAGGCAGAGAGTTAGTTTTAGGAAAGGGAATTAAAAGTAGGGGAGTGGACTTGTAGGAAAGTGGGTAAGCCGTAGAAAGTTTGCAAGACAGAAATTGCAGGGTTCACATACATAACATGAATGAATAGGATCAAGGAGGGTTTAGACAAATTAACTCATCTCCCTCCTGCTGTTCCCTAACCGACCCTTCCTTTTATGAATAAGTAATGTTATCTCAGAAATGTGATTTCTAGGCCTCTGCAAAAACCCTCACCTCCATCGTCTGTGAGGGTGATCTATGACCTCTGGTGGACAGGGAGCTGCTGCAGCAGGTCTCAGTATGTCTGGGGAGCTGCTCTTGGAGGCTTTCCTATCTCTTCCTGCTGCCCCAGCTCTCACTCCCACCCTCTTTATCTCTCCTTTGAAGATCTTTCTTCCCTTTCTTTTTTCTCCCTTGTCTCCTCTCCTAGTTAGCTCACTTGTCTCATCTTTTTCTTTCTCACCTCTTCCTTTTTCCTTTCTCTGCTCTTCTCTTCCTCTTTTTTCATTCTCTTATCTGTTTATTCCATCCTCAACACCTTTGCCCTCTTTCTATTACTGTCCTTTCCTCTCCTCCCCATCCCTTCCCCCAGCAGCCGGGAACTGCAGAGAGCTCGCTCACCAAGAATACACCAACACGGGTTTCGAGTACTTCTTGTGATGGGAGCGGAGGGTGAGGGAGCCCTTGCGCTCCAGCAAGTCCATGGGTCCGAGCTCAAACCAGTATTGCCTACTGCTGCACCAGTCCTGGCAGGAACTGCCAGAGCGCTCCATTGAGGCCGGCCACATTCAGACCTCGGAGGATTTCTTTCCGCACCTATTCTGCTCCCCACCCAACACCGATCAGGATTCGGCGTCTCTCATCTCCTGAGCAACCTGGGGCGGGGTCAATGGAGAGGGCGGGGCCAGTGGAGGGGCGGATCCCTCAAACCTAATAGCTCTGGTTTCCCAGACACAGTGGTTACTGATTAGAAAGAAACTACATTTCCCAGAATGCAACGAGGGGAGCAACCCGCCTACGGAGAGGTTGGGAGGGACATCCTCGGCCTCCTGGAATCTGTAGTTTCACCCTACCACCAGCCTAAACCTGAGAGTGGCCGGCGGAGTTAAGGGGGACCGGCGGGTCAGTTAAGGGCTTAGGGGACCTGAGCCCAGAGCAGGTCTGCTCCGACCATCCTTGCAGAAGTTCTTTTTACCATCCATCATCTGTTGCCACCACACCTTCTACTTACAAGCATGTAAGTTTAATTAAAAGGGAGCAAGAGAACACCCCTCAAACCCTAAAATATGTCATTTATATAGCTTTTCTGAGAAGGACGAGCATAATCATTCAGCAAATCAGCTAAAAAGTCTGGGGATGAAAAAGCCTTGACTGATTCCGGTTTCAGCTACTTTCTCAACCTTTGTGAGCACGAGTTTCTTCCTCTGAAAAAACAGTACGGGATGGGACGGAGAAGGGGGCAGGGTAGACACAAGAATCTGAGGTCCCTTCAGGCTGTAACGCTGAAAGACCCAACCTCTAAGGTACAGTTTAGGGCTCCAGGGCATTCAGCTCCCTGAGACCTGCCAGTTCTCATTTTCACACTTGATACTTTATGACAACACAAATTCATTACATTATTGTGTTAATATGTGACGAGGAGATTTCAAAAAGATTACCTATGGCACTGCTTTCAAGAAATGATTGGATAGCTGCTTTGTAGAAGGAAGGTGCTTATTTCATCTTTGACTTTCTAAGAGAGGAATATTTAACACATCAGAATTCTCCTCCCCAGCTGAGTTGAGCACCATAAGAGCATTAGTGGACTTCATCATGGCCATCCCTCTGACCTGGCATGATGCTTAATACATGGCATCATTTCAGAGTATGAGAATGAATACTGCCTTTGAGTACTGTAGATTTACCTGGGCTTCCATAAATTCCAGAAGTGTCTTACTTTATAAAGACTACATATACACAAAAATACAAACTTAAAAACACAAATTAAGAGACATTTCACATTACAAATGGATTCTATAGTTTGCAAAAGATTTATTATATAGCACTCCTATAAATAATGAAGTGGTCTTCTGGATCAGTTTTCACAAATTTGATTACACACAACTACTAAGTGCTTCTCTGTGGCCTGTGGTACCTAGTGTGGGTGCCTGTGGTATGCTAAGGCCCTTATTTTACTGACAGCCACAGTTAAGCCATGTTATTTAAAACCAGATAAATAGTCCACTGTCACCAGAAAAATGCTAGTGAGTACTGAGCGCTATTTTAGCCCTTTTCTTCTTGAAGAAATGAAAAAGAAAAATAGAAATTAACTTGAAAAGGCTAAATAAGATCCGTGTTAAGCTTAATTCTGCCCAAACAAAGCAAAACATGTTGCTGTCACTCCAAAAATATTACCATCATTACTACCATCTGTTTTTTAAAATTTTATTTTACTTATGCTTAAAGTGTATTTACTTTGCTTATGCTTAAAGTGATGGCAACATAATATATACACGACCAAGATGTCAGGTTTCTGCAGCCAGTTTGACTCAGAGACAGAGGCTGTCCAGAGTCAAGCCCTTTCTGAGGTACATGGATGGGTACTACAGAGATTTAAAACAAATGTAGCTTATTATTTTAGAGTTCCTTAAACCAAGCTGAAGCCTAGTTTAGTCTATGAATATGCTTTTTTGTTATACTTTTTCCCCTTTATACCAACTTTACCAGATTTATGTCTTCTGTGTCTACTAAACACTTTTCAACATCCTTGTGTTGGGATATATGAGATTGACTCTCTGACACCCTCAAGTTCAGACTCCTTCCATTCTCTTTGTATACACCAGTACATTCTGTGGAATTTTTGCTTTGCTGATTGCTTATCGATGAAATAGGAAGAGAACAGAAGGGTTTTGTGAGAATTATGTAAGATAATATATTGAAAGCAGGTGGAACAGTGCCTAATGGATGCTTAGCTCTCAATTAAATTTCAACTACTACTGCTATTGTTACATCCTAACTCTGCCCTTATCACTTGGAAAAGCGCCCTAAAATGTGCTTGTTTGTGTGGAGTTTCCTAAATATACGTTCTGTTTTTCAAGCTTTGTCTGTTTACAAGGGTTTTTCAAATGAGTATCTTTTTATTGTATTTTAATATGAAATTTAACAGTCTGAATCAGAAAAATGTTGGCAAGATATTTGGATATGTTACCAGTGACAATGATGGTTTTGTATTCATATGAAATCTTTTCTCTTCAAGACCATTAATAAGCTTTATGCTTTTTAAATGTGAAATCACTGATCCTCAACACACTTGAGTTATTCCTGTTTTCCTCAAACTTCATCAAACCAATGAAGTGTAGGGATTAAAGCAATGCCTTCTATTTAGATTAATCTCTTTTCACCATAATATCCTTGGGGTAAGAAAATTATAGTTCAAGTGGCTGAAACAGGACTTTCTACAGGAAAGTGCAGGCAGACCAACTCAGGAAGTGGGAACCCCTATCATGTGAGGCTACTCTAATATATTTATCCGTTTTATCAGATTATTTAAGAAGTTGCCAAGAAGACCTGACCAGAACAGCAAACCTAAAACAGATGTAAACCAGCCAGATGTAAATGGCCACAGGGGCAAACCTCTACAGCATCTCCTTTCTCTTTCTGTCTTAACGATCATCGGCTCAATTCCAGGAAAGCACCTGCCCAGAACCTTCCAAAGTCACTATCAGCCTATTCTCCCCCCAGCATCAAACTTTCTTCTACCAAATATCATGCAATTAAGCTGAGAAAACAAAAATCTAATTCTGTAAGAAAATTACCTTGTACTATCTCCATGTTGAATCGTTTAAATCTATTAAAAAAAAACCCAATTTGTATTTAAATTATATAATACTCAGAAGTTTAAAATTAAGTATCTATGTCCTAATCAAGGATTGATAGCATCATATTTTTTTAATTCTCCAGGAATAGGGAGCTCCCGTCACCCACTACATACACATCTCGGGGTTCACTTGAGAATGTTTTATACAAAAAAGTTAGAGTCTACCACCAATGTCAAAATGAATGAGATTTTTGGTCTTCCCCACTCCTTCCACATCCCCACTTCCATCCTTTCCTCCTCCCTCTCACCCTTCTTTCCCTTTTCCCACATTTCCTCCCTTTATCCTTTCCTTTCCGATGCTCTACTCCTTCTCTTCTTCTTCCCTCCCCTTCTTTCTCTTCTCCTTCCCTCTCTCCTATTTCCTCCTCCCCTTCTTCCTCCTTTGAGAAGTGAAATGGATTTCAGAGTCAGAATCTGTTGTTGGGCACCCAAGATAATCTGGTACAATTCAGTTATGTGAAAAATATGAAAGAAAAATAATGAGATCCAGATACCAGGGCCAAAATTATATGAATAAGCTCCCATTTAATGACCCAAGAACTCTCAAAAGAGTCAACTCTGACAAAAGCTCCAATCTTCTTTCCTTTCCTTTAAGTATTCATAACTACCAATGGTCTTTTTAAAAATGAATTTAACCTTAAGTATGATTTCTCTGTACTTCTAATTTGGTTTGTAAACCTATTAGGCATTGACTTGCTCTCAAACAATTATTATTAATTAGCATATTGACTAAGTGCTGTCATGCAACAGGCATGATCTCTAGAACTCCTACTATCAGCAGAGAGGATTAATTTATTAAATATTCAAAATATGGTATTCTATAATTCAGCATTTCCTTATTTTGATAGCCAATAAGTGAGATTCTTTGGCAGAACTGTCCATAACTATTATGATAAAATTTTAATGTCCTGGATTAGTAATGACATCCTCTAACATAAATGTAGATTAGGGAGTTCTTTAACATTCTACAGATTGGATATCTTTAATTATTCAAAGACTGAATATCCATTTTCACAAATGATCTAAACCCTTGGTTTCTTCCTTTTCTACCCTGTGCTGCTTTGGTTTCTTGGCACCTTTACTGTTTATTAGCGACAAGAATGAGACCATGTATCTACCAGTTAACCATTCTTAGGAAAGGAGAGGTACTTGAAATTAAGTTCAGTATTGTTGTGGCTTTCTGTTTCTCATGCTCTTAACTCTGCATAAAGGAACATCCTCTCCCAGGGAGGAAGCTCAGAGAAAAGAAACTGGATTTGGGCACCTTTTGCTCCTGACGGTGATGGACATTTTCCCATGTCCCCACAAGTCCCACTCCCAGATGCACGGTGAGCAGGCTGGTAAGAAACCCACTGAAAGGCTTCCCCCAGAGGATCAGGTGTGTGCAGGAGTTTTCTGGCTGGTGAGTACACCACACACACAGCTGAGGATGCCCAGTCACCAGTCTGGAGTAGAGGTCGGGAGCTCAGGGAAGAAGCTGGAGAATTTCCAGAACCTTAAAGGACTGTCTGAGTGCTGCACGAGGTTGAGTTTCTTGCGTTTGGCTGGCATACGCCAGACTTGTGGTGCTATTTCCTCTGTTCATTAAATCTCTTTCTACAGCATCATGTTTAGGTTGCTTTAAACTACAGAGGTTTTCAGATTATTTCAGGGAAAAGATCATTTTCTAAAGGGCCAGGGCCGGAATAAAGCAAGTATGATAATGTTAAAAAATAATAACAAAGGAAGCAGACTTAGAGTAAGGATTTTCAAGACCAAACAATCATTTATATTCTTAGCACCCATTCTATGACCAATTA
Organism: Ursus americanus; assembly: GCF_024610735.1. NCBI lineage: Eukaryota > Metazoa > Chordata > Mammalia > Carnivora > Ursidae > Ursus > Ursus americanus. Next base: position 11,445,170 of record NC_142160.1, on the reverse strand, counting down.
GTATAGTTAACCCTTAAACAACTCAGTTATGAACTGCACACGTCCACTTACATATGGAATTTTTTCAATTAATATATTGGAAAAGTTTTCGGAGATTTGTGACAATTTGAAAAAACTTGCAAACTGTAACCTAAAAATATCGAAAAATTAAGAAAACAGTCGGTATGTCATGAATTCTTAAATATATATGTAGATACTAGTCTCTTTTATTGTTTACTACTATAAAATATATACAAATCTGTTAAAGAAAAGTTAAAATTTATCAGAGCTTATGCACACACTTACAGACCATACATAGTGCCATTTGCAGTCAAGAGAAATGTGAGCAAGTGTAAAGATGCTGTATTAAGCCATAACTGCAGAAAATTAATTGTAGTACCTACTGTACTAAGGTAATAATTTGGTAGCCACCTCCCATTGCTCCTGCAGCGAGTTCAAGTGTCGTGAGCACCCTCTTCCAACGTCCTATGACGCTGAACATTTCCACTTGAGCACTTTGGCTCTCCAGTAAATTGTGCTGCACAGTAAAAAGCCATCTCTCATGGTTCTCACATCATTTTCATCATGTTTAGTGCAATGTTATAAACCTTGAATAACACCACGGGACCCATTGGAAGTGCCACTAGTGATGCTGGAAGTGCTCCCAAGAGTCCCAAGAAGTCATGACATTACAAGAAAAAGATGATTTGCTTGATGTGTACCACAGACTGAGGTCTGCAGCTGTGGTTGCCCACCATTTCAAGATAAAGGAGTTCAGCATAAGCACAATTTAAACAAAAAAAAAAAAAAAAAAAAGGAAAATTTGTGAAGCTGTTGCTGCAGCTTTGCCAGCAGGCATGAAAACCCTGCACTTTCTGCGAAATACCTTTTTATATCATTTTGAAAATGCAGCTTGTATGTGGGTGCAGGATTGCTTTAAGAAAGCCATCCTTATCTACTCTAATATGATTCATGAAAAAGCAAAGTCACTACATGACAACTAGAACAAAAGGAAGGTGAAGGATCTAAAGCTCGAGAATTTAATGCCAGCAAAGGATGGTTTGATAATTTTAAAAAGGTTTGGCTTTAGGGGTGCCTGGCTGGCTCGGTTGGTGGAACATGCGACTCTTGGTTTCAGGGTTGTAAGTTCAAGCCCCACATTGGGTGTAGAGATGACTTAAAAAATAAAAAAATAATAAAAAAATAAAAGATTTGGGTTTAAGAAATGTCAAGATACCGAGAGGCAGCTTCTGCCAACCAAGAAGCAGCAGACAAATTCCCAGATGCCATTAAGAAAATCATTGAGGAGAAAGGATATCTGCCTGAACAGATAGTTAATACAGAAGAAAGTGCCCTATTCTGGGGGGAAAATTGCCATAAAAATGTATTAAGTAAGGGGGGGCGCCTGGGTGGCTCAGTTGGTTGAGTGTCTGCCTTCAGCTCAGGTCATGATCCTGGGGTCCTGAGATCAACCCACATGTTGGGCTCCCTGTTCAGTGGGGAGCCTGCTTCTGTCTCTTCCTCTGCCTCTCCCCACCCCTCCCCTCCTCTTGTGCTCTCTCTCGGGCTCTCTCTCTCTCAAATAAATAAAATCTTTCTTTAAAAAAATGTATTAGTAAGGAAGAGAAGCTAGCACCAAGATTTAAGGCAGAAAGGATAGGCTAACTCAGTCTTTTGTGCAAATGCAGTCTGGTTTATGATCAGGACTGCCCTTATCTAAAAGGCTGCTAACCCCTGAGCCTTGAAGAGAAAAGATAAACACCAGCTTCTAGTCTTCTGGATGTACAACAAGAAGGTCTGGACAACAAGAACCCTTTTTTCTGAGCTGATGCCATCATGATGCTTTGTCCTTGAAGTCAGGAAATATTTTCTTTTGATATTGGATGATGCCCTTGGCCACCCAGATTCCCATGAGTTCAACACTGACAGCATGAAAGTGGTCTACTTGCCCCCAAATGCAACATCTCTAATCACTGTTGATCAGGGTTTCCTAAGGACCTTTAAGGCTCAGTACACACACTACTCTATGGGAATGATTGTCAATTCTATGAAAGAGAAACCCAATACAGAGAACATCAAGAAAGTCTGGAAAGATTATACCATTAAAGATGCCACTGTTGTTACAAAAAAAAAAAAAAAAAAAAAAAAAACCAACAACTATGAGAACCATCAAGCCCAAAAAACAATAAATTCCTGCTGGAAAGAACTGTCTAGACATTGTGTATGACTTCATAGGACCCATGACAGAGCCAATCAAGGAAATCTAACCCCAACCCCTCCATTGTTTAAGGGGCAACTGTAATTGCTTTAGTATACATTAGGTGTGGAGAGTTTCCAAGTAACATTAATAATTTCTAGTTAAAGTTTCCCTAATCATAGTGACTCATATAGTACAGTTTTGACGACCAATGACACAAAGCCAAATCTTACGAGTTAGGACAAAAAGAGGAGTTTACGGACTCATGTAGATGGAAATTACAGGGGCAATTCTGGCTTCAAGCATATATGAATCCCAGGAGTTGATGATGTCTTGGGATGCTATTTCACTATTTCTTGGTTTTGCTTTCCTTCTTGGGTAAGCTTATTTTCAGGCAAATGGCTGAGAATGGCTTATTCTCTCCCCAGTGGCTAACAACTTACATTGCTTCCCTACCCTCTCATAACATAAAGTGTTCCTCTTTCCTCTAGCTCCAACAAAAGTCCTAGAAACTGATTGGCCTGACCTGACTCATGATTGTTCTAAAAAAAACCACTAGCTCAAGGCCCAGGGTTGATTAGTATGCTCCCCAGCTTGATCTGTGTCATGGTCTCCCCTCCCGAGGGAGGTTTGCCCTTTCTGACTAATCTAGACTGAAAGTATGGGATTGGACTAAAGGGAAAAACAGATTGATTCTCAAAATAATGGGAAAGCATGCCTGATAGGCAAAAACAACAGATACCCACTGTAGGCAGTAGGTATCTGTAGTGTAGACACTTCATAAAATATTTTCAGATATATTCTCTTACCTGGCCCTTACAAAAATAATGTGGGGTTCATATTGGCATTTTTATTTCTAAGATGAGTAAACTAAATCACACAACCAGAGACAAAGCCAGTCTTATATTCTTATCTTTAGACTCCAAGGAAGGTTCTTAATCTTATCCTACTACAGATACTACATATGTATATATATTCTTGTTTTCAGGAGCCTGAACTCTCTAGTAGGACTACAGTATTATGTTCTTTACTTCTGTAACTTTTGTCTCCTCTAGATATGTCATGGCTTTTCAACTTAAGGCATTAAGTTGTTTGTAAGGCTGGGCTAGCAGTATGTTTCCAAAATTCCCCCCCCTTGTTAATTTCCTCTGACATTATACAATTCCATACTCCCAAAGCTTTCATAAAATACAGTCAAATAGTTTGGGTCTCTCATCCCTTTGCCTGTCACTTGGGATCAAATTTCATTTTTGTCCTGAAAAACATCTGGCTCCCATTTTGCCTTTCGTTTACTCTCATCTACTCTGTGTCTGGATTGATTTTCCTTTCTCAGAGTAACCCCACCCCACTGTGGTGTGTTCACTGTCCCTAATAGGACTAGGGGACTTGAATCTTTCTTCCTCAGATTTCTCTTGTCACTCTAGAATCCAGAGAATGTAAAGGGTATCTGAATTTCTAAAACATTTCAACATAAGCTTTTATTCCACAGTGAAAGGTTAAATGTGTTGTTTTCCCTAAAGTGATGACTTTAGAACAAGTGTGATTTTATGTTCATATAAAATTCTAAGAACAAAAATACCAAGATCTCAATATCCTTTACAAAAATATTCAAAAAGCCTGTATCCATTTCTATCAAGAATTACAGTTTTAATATTAAAGGAAACTACCCTGAAATGTATTTTAAATGTAATTATATAGCTCATGTACTGTCATCTCTTCTCACTTACCAGTGTCTATTCTATTTAGTTTAAGATGAACTAAATTCTATTTCTGACTGAACCTTATTATTATTAAAAAATGCATCATATTTTCTCCCAGTGTGGATATGCATGAGGAGAATATTTTGTGTAAAAATTAATTGCCTTTTCTTCTTGGCACATTACAGGGAAGACTATTTTAGAAGTAAAAAATACTAATGATTACTCCGATTCACCAATTGGAAAAGTTTCTTCAGTACTGTGACACAAAATTTCCTTCCATTATACTCAGAATGTGGCATAAATGTTTTTTATTTTCCAGATGGCTATAATTTCTTCCTTTCTATCTAAATTTATAAGAGTCACGGAATGAACAAGCCTAGAATCTGAGCTCACCGGGAGAGTGAAAGTTACATGGTACAGCATCTTAGCCAAGGGAGAAGGGTACTCCTGGCCTCTAGAATACTGCTAAGGAGACCTATCCTACCTACCTCTACATGAACCCAGAGGAGAGAGCTCACGATTCACAAAGGCAGCCCATTCCAGTTTCGTACAAGTATAATCGTAAATTCCATCTTATGCTGAGCTAACATGAACCTTCTGCTAGATGCACTTGTTGGTTCGGCTTCTGGAAGATAAAAGATAAGCTTTATTTCTCTCTTGTGAAAAATCCTTTCAGATACATGAAGAGAGTTAACATGCCTTCTCTTTTCGCAGGTAAACAAAGTAAACAAATCTACGTATTTTTCATATTCATTTTGGCTGAAAACCTCCGGATGTGCATCAGTTTGATCCTGATCCCCTTAAAAAGTGATTCTCAGGAAAGAGCACACTGTTTTACTCTGACCAATGCCAACTACAGTAGGGCTACCACTGTGTCCCACACATTTGATTCTTTGCCTTTATTAGCACAACATAAGCATGGGAGAAAGGAAGAAAGAAAGGATAAGAGACAGGAAGGAAGAGAGGGAAGGAGGGAGGAAGAGAAAGAGAAAATAGAAGAACTGAAACAAGATCAGGGAGAAATAAAAAATTCAAAATATATGCATGCCCTGGGGCTAATACTTGGATCGGAACTACCATCTTGTGACTAAGCTTTGGACCTCTGGCAAGGTTGAAAGCTCATTATCAAGTGTCCTGCATTAAGCCTGGAGCCTTTGAAGCAACAACAGAAGGGGTCTATGAAAATACAAATTCTCGGGGGTGCATGGGTGGCTCAGTCAGTTGGGCAGTTGGGCATCTGCCTTTGACTCAGGTCATGATCCTGGGGACCCAGGGGTCAAGCCTGCATCCAGCCCCTCGTGGATTTCCCTGCTCTGTGAGGAGCCTGCTTCTCCCTCTCCCTTTGCCCCTCCCCCTGCTCATTCTCTCTCTCTCTCATGTGCTATCTCTCTCTCAAATAAACGAAATCTTTTTTTTAAAAAAGATTTTATTTATTTATTTGACAGAGAGACAGCCAGCGACAGAGGGAACACAAGCAGGGGGAGTGGGAGAGGAGGAAGCAGGCTCCCAGCGGAAGAGCCTGATGTGGGGCTCGATTCCAGATCACCGGGATCACGCCCTGAGCCGAAGGCAGACGCTTAACGACTGCACTACCCAGGTGCCCCTGAAATCTTTAAAAATAAAAAAATACAAATCCTCGCCAAAGCAAGTATCCCCAATTTATATTCTCAGGATTCCCCCAGATTAAATTCAACAAGGGTGAGCTCACAAGATGTTACTGGGAAACACAGAAGGAAATAAGGTAGGATAAGCAAAAACAACAAATAATAGATTTAAGTCCCCTACTACCAATCACCCCCCCCCAACTCAAATGCTTGAATTATCAGATGCAGCATGTTAGCTAATCTGAATCAAAATTCCAAAGAAACAAATCCTGGAGTTATAAAACCACCTGATGAAGGGATAAATCACTATCAAAAATGGTCAGAGAAATTTTTAACATGAACATGGACGCATTAGCAGTTTCCTCTTACCATGGAAATCTGAAAGCCACAAAAATATGGAAAACAGAAATTCAAATTTTGGTAAAATTAAGAGACTCCAAAATAGTTGTAAAGGCTGCTGAGCCTTTAGGATTCACGTGGCAGTAAGTGAAGAGAAGCCTACGAGCAATGTGGCAGCTAGAATCCTAAAATCCATGTCCTCCACCAAGATTTCCTTCCCTAATATGAGGGAGTATGAATATAATGAATGCAATATTACACCTGTGATTATGTTACATTACATGACAAATGAGATTCTGCAGATGCAATTAAGAGTACTAGTCAGTTGACTTTGAGTTAATCAAAAGGGAGATTATCTGGGTGGACCTATCTAACCACATGAGCCCTGTGAAAGCAGAGAGTTTTCTGTCTGGTGGCAGAAGAGAAAGAAAGATCTAAAATAGAAGGAGTCCATTACATTGTACACCTGAAACTAATATAACACTGCATGTTAACTGACTGGAATTAAAATAAAACTTAAAAAGTGAAAAAAAAAAACCAAAAAAACAAAACAGGAGGATTCCAGGTACTGTTGCTGGTTTTAAAGATGGAGGGGCCCAAATGAAGGAAGGGAGAGTGGCCTCTAGGAGCTCTAAGAGTCGTGTGCAGCTGACAGCTAGCAGGAAAATGGAGACCTCAGTGCTACAGTTGCAGGGAAATGAATTCTGCCAACAACCAGAATGATCTTGGAAGTGATTTCTTCCCTAGAGATTTCAGATAAGCGCCCAGTCTAGCTGATATCTTGATCTTAGCCTTGTGAGATCCTAGAGAACCCAGTGAAGCCTGCCCCACTTCTGACTTACAGAACTGTGAGCTAACAAACACTGTTTTAAGCCATTACATTTTTGGTAATTTGTTATGCAGCAACAGAAAACTAAAATAAATATTTCAGAAAGTATTACTTTTATTTTAATTTTATTCATTGTTAATTTTTCAAGTTTTTATTTAAATTCCAGTTAGTTAACATAGAATGTAATATTATTTTCAGGTGTAGAATTTAGTGGTTCAACATAGAACACCTGGTGCTCATCACAAGTGTCTTCCTTAATCCCCACCACCTATTTAACCCATCCCCCCACCCACCTCCCCTCTGGTAGCCATCAGTTTGTTCTCTATAGTTAAGAGTCTGTTTCTTGGTTTTCCTTTCTCTCTTTTCCCCCCATGTTTATTTAGTTTTGTTTCTTAAATTCTACATATGAGTGCAATCAGATGGTATTTGTCTTCCTCTGAATGACTTATTTTGCTTAGCATAATACTCTCTAGCTCCATTCACATCATTGCCATGTGTGTGTGTGTGTGTGTGTGTGTGTGTGTGTGTGTACACATATATATACACACATAAGTAAATATACCACCTCTTCTTTATCCATGCATCAGTTGATGGACACTTAGGCTCTTTCCATAGTTTGGCTATTGTGGACATTGCTGCTATAAACATCAAGGTGCATGTATTCCTTCAAATAAGATTTTCGTATCCTTTGGGTAAACATCTAGTGATGCAATTGCTGGATCATAAGGTAGTTCTACTTTTTAACTTTCTGAGGAACCTCCATACTGTGTTCCAGAGTGGCTGCACCAGCTTGCATTCCCACCAACGGTGTAAGAGGGTTCCCCTTTCTCTGCATCCTTGCTAACACCTGTTGTTTTTTGTGTTGTTAATTTTAGCCATTCTGACTGGTATGAGGTGGTATCTCATTGTAATTTTAATTTTTATTTCCCTGACGATGAGTGATATTGGGCATCTTTTCACGTCTGTTCACCATCTGTATGTCTTCTTTAGAAAAATGTCTATTCATGTCTTCTGCCTACAACTGGATTATTACAACTTTGGGTGTTGTTTTATAAGTTCTTTATATATTTTGGAAACTAACCCTTTATCAGATATGTCACTTGTAAATATCTTCTCCCATTCTGTAGATTGCCTTTTAGATTTGTTGATTGTTTCTTTCGCTGTGCAGAAGTTTTTTTATCTTGATGAAGTCCCAATAGTTTATTTTCACTTTTTTTAATAATATTTTTTTTATTATATTATTTTTGCTTTTATTTCCCTTGCTTCAGGAAACATCTACAAAAATGCTGCTATGGCCGATGTCAGAGAAATTACTGCCTGTGCTCTCTTCCAGGATTTTTATGGTTTCAGGTCTCACATTTAGGTCTTTAATCCGTATTGAGTTTATTTTTGTGTGTGATGTATGAAAGTGGTCCAGTTTCATTCCTCTGCTGTTCAATTTTTTCTACACCATTTGTTGAAGATATTGTTTTTTTCGTCATTGCGTATTCTTTCCTCCTTTGTTGAAGATTAATTGACCATATAATTCAGGGTTCATTTCTGGGTTTTCTATTCTGTTCCATTGATCTATGTGTCTATTTTGTGCCAGTACCATACTGTCTTGATCACTACAATTTTGTAATATAACTTGAAGTCTGGAATTGTAATGTTTCCAGCTTTGCTCTTCTTTTTCAAGATTGCTTTGGCTATTAGGGGTCTTTTGTGGTTCCACACAAATTTTAGGATTGCGTGTTCTAGTTCTGTGAAAAATGCTGTTGGTATTTTGATAGGGATTGCATTAAATGTATAGCTTTCTTCGGGTAACGTAGGCATTTTAACAATATTTGTTGTTCCAATCCATGAGTTTGGAATGTTTTTCCACTTCTTTGTGTCATCTTCAATTTCTTTCATCAGTGTTTCATAGTTTTCAGAGTACAGGTCTTTTATGTCTTTGGTTAGGTTTATTCCCAGGTATCTTAGGGTTTTGGTGCAAGTGTAAGTGGGATTGAGTCCTTGATTTCTCTTTCTGCTGCTTCATTTTTAGCGTATAGAAATGCAACAGATTTCTGTATGTTGATTTTGTATTCTGAGACTTTACTGAATTCATGTATCAGTTCTAGCAATTTTTTTGGTGGAGTCTTTTAGGTTTTCTGTAGAGAGTATTGTGTCATCTGAAAATAGTGAAAGTTTGACTTCTTCCTTACAGATTTGGAGGCCTTTTATTTCTTTTTGTTGTCTGACTGCTGTGGCTAGGACTTCAAGTTCTGTGTTAAACAACAGTGGTGAAAGTGGACATCCTTGTCTTGTTCTTGACCTTAGGGGAAAAGCTCTCAGTTTTTCCCCACTGAGGATGATATTAGCTGTAGGTTTTTCATATATGGCCTTTATTATGTTGAGGTATGTTCCCTCTAACCCTACTTTGTTCAGAGTTTTTACCATGAATGGATGTTGTACTTTGTCAAATGCTTTTTCTGCATCTATTGAAAGAATCATATGGCTCTTATCCTTTCTTTTATTAATGTGGCATATCATGTTGATTGACTTGTGAATATTGAATTACACATGCAGCCCAGGAATAAGTCCCACTTGATTGTGGTGAATGATTCTTTTCATGTAGTGTTGGATTCAGGTGGATTGGTTTATTGAGAACAATGGACAATATCTCATGTTCACTGGGGATATTGGCCTGCAGTTTTCTTTTGTAATGGAGTCTCTATCTAGTTTTGGTATCAGGATAATGTTGGACTCATAGAATGGATGTGGAAGTTTTCCTTCCTTTTGTATTTTTTAGGATAGTTTGAGAAGAATAGGTATTATCTCTTTAAATGTTTGGTAGAACTCACCTGTGAAGCCATCTGACCCTAGACTTTTGTTTGTTCGATTACTGATTCAGTTTCTTTGCTGGTTATCAAGCTGTTCAAATTTTCTATTTCTTCCCATTTTGGTAGTTTCTATGTTTCTAGGAATTTATCCATTTCTTCCAGGTTGTCCAATTTGTTGGCATATAGTTTTTCATAATATTTTCTTATAATTGTTTGCATTTCTGTGGTGGTGGTGATTTCTCCTCTCTCATTTGTGATTTTACTTATTTGGGTCCTTTTTCTTTTCTTTTTGATATGTCTGGCTAGAGGTTTATCAAATTTATTAATGTTTTCAAAGAACCAGCTCCTGGTTTCATTGATCTAGTCTATTGCTTTCTTTTAGTTTCTATGTCATTTATTTCTGCTTTAAGCTTTATTATTTCCCTTCTTCTGCTGGCTTTAGGCTTCATTTGTTGTTCTTTCTCTAGCTCCTTTAGGTGTAAGGTTAGGTTTTTTATTTGGGACTTTTCTTGCTTCTTGAGGTAGGTATTGCTGTATCCTTCCCTCTTAGGACAGCTTTTTCTACAACCCAAAGGTTTGGAACCATTGTGTTTTCATTTTCATTTGTTTCCATGTATATTTAAATTTCTTCTTTGATTTCCTGGTTGACCCATTCATTGTTTAGTAGCATGTTGTTTAACCTCCATGTATTTGTGGTCTTTTCAAATTTTTCTTGTGTTGACTTCAAGTTTCATAGAGTCGTGGTCTGAAAATATGCACGGTATGATCTCAATCTTTTTGTACTTGTTGAGGCCTGATTTGTGACCTGGTATGTGATCTATTCTGGAGAAAGTCCCATGTGATGTGAAAAGAATGTGTATTCTGCTGCTTTAGGATGGAATGTTCTGAATCTATCCAGTGTGTCATTCAAAGCCATTGTTTCCTTGTTGATTTTCTGCTTGGATGATCTGTCCATTGATGTAAGTGGGCTGTTAAAGTCCCCTACTATTATTGTATTATTATCAATGAGTTCCTTTTTTTTTATTAAAGATTTTATTTATTTGAAAGAGAGAGAATGAGAGAGAGAGAGCATGAGAGGGGGGAGGGTCAGAGGGAGAAGCAGACTCCCCGCCGGGCAGGGAGACTGATGTGGGATTTCATCCTGGGACTCCAGGATCATGACCTGAGCCAAAGGCAGTTGCTTAACCAACTGAGCCACCAAGGTGCCCCTATCAATGAGTTCCTTTATGTTTGTTATTGTTTAATATATTTGCATGCTTCCATGTTGGGTGCATAAATATTTATAATTGTTAGATCTTGTTAGATAGTCCCCTTTATTATGATATGGTGCTCTTCTTCATCTCTTGTTACAGTCTTTGGTTTAAAATCTAGTTTGTCTGATGTAAGTATTACTACTCTGGCTTTCTTCTGATGTCCATTTGCATGATAAATGTTTCTCCCTCCCCTCACTTTCAATCTGCAGGTGTCTTTGGGTCTAAAATGAGTCTATTATAGGCAGCATATAGATGGGTCTTGTTTTTTTATCCATTCTGACACCCTATGTCTTTTGATTGGAACATTTAGTGCATTTACATTCAGAGTAATTATTGACAGATATGTATTTAGTGCCATTTTATTACTTGTTTTGTTGTTGTTTCTGGAGATTTTCTCTTCCTTTCTTGTCTTTGTCACTTTCGGTCTTTGCTTTCCACTCAAAGTGTCCCCTTTAATATTTCTTGCAGGGCTGATTTAGTGGTCATGAACTCCTTTAGTTTTTGTCTGTGAAACTCTTTATCTCTCCTCCTATCAGAAAGTACTGTTAAAAAAAAATCCTAAAAATGATGAGCCACCTTTTGAGGTACAAAAGTATCTCTAATGAGCAGCAAATGGATGGGGAAGATTGTAAGGTGAATAGTATTAGATGCTACCCCTTATGAATACCCTAAGAGGAGAGCAGAAAAAGGCTGCTAGTTTAAAATGTCCAGTGAGCCTAGTTCTTACAATTTTGCTAACAGAGGACATTTTGATCGCTCTTTTTAATGTAAAGTTATGCCCTTTGCTTCATTTTATTTCTTTTGAATTATAATTATACTTGTTTGATACTAATACTGCAACATATACTCTTTGGTTATTTATGTTTTCCTGGTGCATCTTGGCTTATGTTTTTATTCTTAGCCATCTAACATTATTTAGGAGGTGTTCATTTAGAGATAAAAGATAGTTAATCTTTGTTTTTCTTCTTTTTAAAAAAAGACTTATTTATTTATTTTATAAAGAGAGAGAGAGCACATGAGCAGAAGAGGCAAAGGGAGAGAGAATCTCAAGAAGACTCTGCACTGAGTGCAGAGCTTGATGCAGGGCTCGATCTCAGGACCCTGAGATCACAATCTGAGCTCAAACCAAGAGTCAGATGCTTGACTGACTGAGCCACCCAGGTGCTCCAATCTTTGTTTTTCAAAAAGGAAGTTTAAGCCATTTTCTTTGGTTGTCATAACTTAGTTTTTGTTTAGTTACACTATGTTTTTCTTTCTTTTCAATGGTTTCTTGCTTTACTTTCATTTCTGTCTACTCTATGGACTATGCTTTATTTGCTATAATTCCTATTGACTTTAAAAGTATTCATTCAATTTTTTTCCAGTGGGTGCCCCAAAAGTATATATTGTATTTTTAATTTTACTAGCAGTTCTTATGAAGCTTTTCTAACATATTTTTAAATTTGTACTTCCCTCTTTTTCAAGATCAGGAATGGAATGTCATCTTTTTTTTTTTTTAGTGTTATTATTTTTTTAAAAAGATTTTATTTATTTATTTGACAGAGGTAGAGACAGCCAGCGAGAGAGGGAACACAAGCAGGGGGAGTGGGAGAGGAAGAAGCAGGCTCATAGCGGAGGAGCCTGATGTGGGGCTCGATCCCATAATGCCGGGATCACGCCCTGAGCCGAAGGCAGACGCTTAACGACTGAGCCACCCAGGCGCCCCTGGAATGTCATCTTTTGACATCATGTGAGATGACAGTGCTGAGAACAAGGTACGCCATCAACAAATGCTTATTTAATTAGACTGAATTGAAATTAGTTTGTTCTTCAATCTCATTTGAAATTACTTGAAACATGGGATTCGCACAACAGGTCAGGCAGCTGGGGGTGGGGGTTAAGTTTAAACAATATGGCCTCTGGCAATACAAGTAAAAATGTTTCTAAATGGTAACAAAGCACTGCGAAAATTTCCTTATTATTACTTACTACTCATTGTTGAGAGCCACTGAAGTGCTACGTTTTGAAATGTATGTATAAAAATCAGTTCAGTCGTTAACAATCAATATCTATTCCTGTTCAAAGGAAACCAAAGGGAGAACGGTTGGTTCATTTATTTTTCAGTGTCTTTTGCTTCCTTCTTATCTAAACTCCCATGCCAGGGGTGTAGCAGTACCTCCACAATTCCCAGAAGGAGTGTCTGACCACCTGCATGTGGCATCCCATCCAAGGGCAATTTAACTCTCAGGATATATCACCATCAAGTCCTTCAGCAAGTTGTCTGACTTACCATTATGGCACCATGAATAGCTTTATCGGGATGGCACAGTCTTAAATCACTTCAATCTAAGAAAAAATAATGGAGAGGTGTTTCAAAGGCTCACACAGTGGTTGCATTGCGTGTGGATAAAACACAATGGCCATAAAGGTATTTTGTGAGAAAAGCCAATCATCACTTCAATTTGCCTTCCATTTGCTGCCCATATTATTTTTACAATTGCAGAATAACCTCTATAGCTGATCTAAGGATTTGTTAGCATGACTCCCAGAGGCTTCTGTGAAAGTGACCCCTCCCCTGGCTCTGCGGTACTAGTTTAAGAATATACTTGGATCAGGATGCAGCAGGACGCCTGCACCAAGAATGATGAATGGGCACTATTCACGGTTAGGTGTACTGTGTTGTGTCATAGTGCCTCCTATATTATATTCAGTGTTGTATTGAGAGATTGAATATACAAATAACAATGACCAGAACATGTATAAAAACAGAACTCTGACCTACGACTTGCAACAACCTGCCCAGGAAATCAACCAACCCAGGAAGCCAGCCTGCTATAAGTTAGACCTGCAGGAAGTCAGACTGCTATCTCTAGTGATGGTCCAGGAAGCTAGACAATAGCCCCAGTAACAATTGGCCCCAAATGACCAGGATTTGATTAATGACAGACAGAGACAGTTTTCCTAATATTTGTCCCCAGCCTGCCTACAGCTTCCTCATGTCCACAGTTTCTAATCAGGGCCTACCTGAAGCCTTATCTTTTTTCCACCTTTCTACCTGCCTTTGAGTATCTGCCAAAATGCAAGTGACAGTAGCCAGCTCCCTTGCTGTAGACGCTCTGAATAAATAGCCTTTGCTTATTCTCATTTGGTTGGTCTTTGTTTATTCCCACTATAAAGCTGAGCTGAAGGAGGTGCTTCTGGTGTCAAAGGAGTGGTCCCCAGCACATCCCCAGGCTACTCTACTGAGAGAACAGATCCAGTCTTATGTATTTAATTCTAGATAGAAAGACTATTAACTCTCCATAAAGACTAATATGATTCTCACTCAGTCTTACCATCTGTAACTACGTACCCAGTGGTGAGGATTTCAGAAGCTGGAATCTCCATCTGGCCTGAATGATGTTGCTGATCTTTGTGATACATATCATGGCTGTGCTGACTTCCTTTCATATCCTTGAGATAATTAAACCCTGCTTGATCCACCCAAGGAGTATGTGTCTGGTCTTTGCATCAGTCTGAGCTTACAACTCACTTGGTCAATACAATGGTCATGAACACCCCACATCTCAGACTGGGTAGGTAAGAGTTACATATTTTGGAAGTGAATATAAAGATTTTTGTTTTCTGTCCCAGACTACAATTTATAAATAAATGAATGTTTATGGTAGTATTTCTTAACCTGGGGCCAGGTACCATTTGGGGAGAAAGGGCAATACACGCAGAGACAGCAGCATAAGAAAGGCAAGGAGGCAGGAACACGGAGAGCAATGCTGTGCATCTCCCGCGCCTCCAAAATATGCCATATGGTTTACATCTAACTTCAAATGCACAGTTGCAGCTTCTACAAGCAGAGGGATAGTGGAAGGAAAAACTGAAGCAAATACCTCTGCCCTAAGGGAAGCCTTTTTAAGACCATTTATTTCTGAGTTCTCTCAAACTAAGGCGACAAGCAAATCTATGCAGACTCCTCTGAGCTCCCAAGATACCCCCATCTGAATGTTGTTCTCCTTCATTTCCACTGCACAAGAATCACGATCACATTTGACTCTAAGTGAAACCTTGACGTAGTCCAGATGCCCATTTTCAATCATCTGAGACCGAAATATGTCAACAAATATTTTCAGAGGGAACATTAGGTAAAACAATCATTTGTTAAATATGAATGTCTAATTCCCTCTCTGCACTGCCAATTCCCTCTTTGGTATTAATCACCATTGCTAATATTCATGTCACCATCTACAATAGAGCTCCCAATCTGTCAATTTGTGATACATCATTTAAATAGCAGCAATTCTTTTTTTAACCTTAAGATTTTTCTATCTTATATCCATATTCACTGTAGAAAATGAGAGAGAAAAAGGAAGGAAGGAAGGAAGGAAGGAAGGAAGGAAGGAAGGAAGGAAGGAAAAGGAAAGGAGAAGGGAAAGGGAGGAAAGGAAGGAAAGGAAGGGAAGGAAAGAAGGAAGGGAGGAAGGAAGGAAAGGAGGAAAGAAGGGAGGTCATGATTAACACCAACACCACTATTAATATTTCAGTATAAATATTTCCAATCTTGTTAATGCTGTTATGCAATCACAACATACATACCATTTCATAACTCTCTTTACTCAGTAATATTTTAACATTTTTCTACATCATTGAACACTCCACAATGTAAAAGTTAATGACAGGAGAACATTTTAATGTTTGGGTAGACCACACAATGTCTCCTACTGTTAATAATTCATTGTTTCCTATTTTACATTATTATAAGGAATGCTGCCATTCACATCCTTAACTAAATCTTCCCCAGCATGCACAATGATTTCCACATGAAAAAAATGTAGAAATTGAATTTATGGATCAAAAAGCTAAACACATCTTTATGACTTTTGATTTCTGTAGCGAAGAGCCCTCTAGAAAGGTTGTAAGAATTTATACTCCCTCTCGAAGTGCATGACCGTGTTCATTTTTCCATATGCTCTTTGTATGAATATTATAGAGAGGTCATTTCCCCGCTCTTTGTCCCTTCCTGACTTTCTTCCTCTTGCCAACCGTTAACACAATAATATTCCAGAGTTTTGCTAAAAGATAGGTTTATTTGTCTTACCCACATTTCACCACAATGCATCCCAGTGACCAGTGATACACAGAATCTGAAGAATGTGACTCTCAGCCTTTCAAGGATAAATCAGACACCTTGGGGGGAAAAGCTGAGTTTAAAAAAAAAAAAGCCAGAAAAGAGCCAGGGGGCTGGGGTGGGGGTTTGGGTAACAATGAGAAAAATGAAAACTGATCCTTGTGTGTTCATCTGGGAAAGACTCGAAGTAGAATAATAAGTGATTAAATGAGAAAAGTAAATCAGTGTTTTGTACCATCTTCTGGATACAATGTCCAGCCTAGACTTTATCCCTGAACTCCAGACTTACATATATAACAACCTATTTTGAGATTTATACTTGTTTTGCTATTTTTCTCATAACCACTACCAACAACATACATTCCATTAGAAAAACCTATTCATCCCCCAAAATGTATCTTGATTTGGTCCACTTTTTTCCATATTACTGCCATTATTGCCATTTCTCATCTGACTATAGATTTTTTTTTTAAGTTTTTATTTATTTGACAGAGAGAGAGCAAGGAAGCATGCACAAGCAGGGGGAGCAGCAGGCAGAGGGAGAAGGAGAAGCAGGCTCCCCGCTGAGCAGGAAGCCCAATGCAGGGCTCGATCCCAGGACCCTGAGATCATGACCTGAGCCAAAGGCAGACTCTTAACGGACTGAACCACCCACGTGCCCCATGACTATAGATTCTTAATTTTTCTCCCTGTTCCCACAGTCCATTCTGCACACAGCAGCCAGGGAATACTACATCGTGTCATCTTCTGAATTAAAACAGTATCCAATGGTGTTGGAGAGGTAGACAGGATCCCACTCATGAGTAAAGGCTTATGTGTAAGCCACATAAGGAGTTGTGATTTTATTCTGAGTCATAGAATTAAAATAATTAAATTAATTAATAATTAAAATAATTTAATGGCTTTCTATGACTCTTAGAATAAAATCACAACTCCTTATGTGGCTTACAAGCCTTTACTCATGAGTGGGATCCTGTCTACCTCTCCAACACATTGGATACTGTTTTCTCCAATCGTCAACCCAACACACTGCACCAACCACACTGGCATTGTTTCTATTTTTACAGCATGCTGAATTCTTTTTCACATTAGAACTGTTGTTTTTGCTGATCCACCCCTTGATCACTCTTCTCATTTTTTTGCATGGGCAGCACTTTTCATCCATCATGTCCCACTTCAGAAAGAGCCTCCCTGACTACCTTACTAATGTCAGCTTCAACCATCAACCCATTTACTTCCCATCACACAACCCTATTTTTTCCCTTTGTTAGAAAACCAAAATAGCTTTGTCTCCTTGGTCATTGTCTTCTTCTCTAGAATGTAATCTTTATGAATCCAATAACTTATTTTGCACTGACCCACTGTAAGTCTAGCACCTAGCAGAGTGCCTAGCGCACTGGAGACACTCAAAAAACTGTTTCATGAATAAATAAATGGAAGATATATTCATAATCAACTAAAATCATATTTTCTTTGTGGTAACAGATTTTCTCATATGCACATTTACAGTATAACCAAGGAGTTACTTGATTTATAAATACTTTTAAATTTGATGAAAAGGAGTATGGCATTGTTTGAATAGTCTAAAATCTATTTAATCATTGTGTCATCGGAAATTTAGTTTTTACCATTTTTCATTATTATAAGCAATATTACCATATATAAACTTGAAACTAATATATAATTATTTAATTCCTTACTAAAGTGGCTTTTCTAGATCAAAATCTTTTTATATGTTTCATGAAATTTTCCTGTGAAAATACTAAACCAATTGATTCTTCATCGGCAGTGAACTAAAGTTCCTATGTTCATATGGTATATCAGATTTCATTCAGCCAAAAGTAACAGAAAGCCTAACGGAAACCAGTTAATAAGGGGAAATATCTCATTTAACAAAGGACCAATGGTAGAGCAGTTTTCAGGATTGCTTGATTAAACACCTTAATAATGTCATTCTTCTCTCTACTTCGCTCTCAGGCTGACTCCACTCAGGATTACAAAACATCTGAAGCAGTTCTAGGCCAAACATTGCAGAGGTAAAAATGGATCATATCCCCTAGAGTCTCGTTCCTAGAATGAGGAGATCTTTCCCAGATGCCCAATAGTAGACTGCCTTCCGTCCTCATTGGCTGGAAATGGGTGACATTCCCTCTTCTAAATGAGTCACTGATAAGGAGAATGGAACTACTAGGAAGAGTAATAGTAATAGCTAAGTCTTAAACCAGTCTGGATTTTACCCTCAAGTAAACATGAGCGTTCTGCCAGTAAGGAAGAAGTTGAAGTGGGGTAGATCTTGGTAGGCAATCAATAGTATCTGATAATACTGAATATTAAAATTAAAAAAATCTTTGACAATTTGTTGCATGAAAAGCTATTACTTAACATTGCATTTATTTGATTACTAAACTGCATTAACATTTTCTCTTATGTTCTACTATCCTTTTAACTCCTTTGGGAGGTCTCAACCCTTCTTGGTGGCAGAAAAAAAAAAAAAAAAGAAGAAGAAGGAGAAGGAAGAAGAAAAAGGAAAGGCTGACAGGCTGACATCATTACATCTCAAATTAGTTTACAAAACCCACCTCTTCAGGAGAATTCCCTCTATGATACCAAGTCCATAAGTTTCATCCAAGCATAGTGACTACTAAGTAGAACAGGGGAGACAAGATGAATCCACAAAACATTCATTATTTGCACTAACCACAACAACATTAGCAGGAGAATCGATAGGGCTGCAGCTCCCAAGAAGATACTTAAATTTTACTGACAACCCAAGACCACCCCATTGTAATTTAATATTATAATCTGTGTTCCAAAGCTCTCCCAAACTTGTCCCCAGACCTTCCTTTAAGGTAGAACAAGTTGGATTACACCTAGCCTCAGCTCCAGTTACTCTTTGACTTGTTTTCTAATGGGTTTTCTATACCACTAATTTAAGGAATATCTGATGCCACTGAGTGTGGAACTTACACAGTTTATTCTAGTTGGACCATCGGCTTCATTAATTTGAACTCCTGATGATAAGCGCTCTGCAATCTCTCCTCATCTTTACTCGTTTTCCTCCATTTCAATTTTAGTTACTAATTAAATACATTTTAATTACATTAATGAAATAATACTTTTCCTTCATTTAAAAAATATTTCTCTTTGAACAATAACACCTAACATGTTCATTGGACAATTATTGGGTTGTTCAACATCTGCTTATCGATATATGAACCATTTATATGTTAAAAATATTGGTTATGTGTCATATAGATACCCAAGTCTTTTTCTTTGTTTTTCAAACTTGATTAATGTAATATCTATAGATATATAATCTAATCAGTCTTATTCCTTTATGTTTTCTGCTTTGGGTGACATGATCAGAAAGACTTCCCAATCTGAGATCAGGTATGCTCACTCATTTTTTTCAAGGATCTAAACCTTTTGATTTTATAGTAACTATCAGACTTTATTTATATATATAATTATATATTTAGCTAATGAAAATCTTTCAAATACCACAAGACAATTATTTGGAGCAATGCACTAAAGTTGACATGATAAATGAGGTCTTTCATGCAGGACATTGTCCTAGTGATGGCGTTCTCTTTCACATTTATTTGCTCTCCATGGATGACATCATCCTCACTCACAGCTACTAAATCCACAGCAATAACCACCAAATCCAGATTTCAGGACAACATGTAAAGAAATTTTCCCAGCCCATAAGAAGTAGGAGAAAATCAGAATCAGGAAGAAATAATTGAGGCCCGGGGCAAAAGTACTCACGGGGAAAGGTGAACATTGTGTTGGTTCTATCATTCAGAAGCAAGGGGTCAGCTCCATTTCATTAATTTTCTGTTTGCTCTGGCCAAAGTCAAAGTGATTCTAGGTATAATCTCATAGCAAGAAACATGGATACTATTTAGAACCAGAAATAAAGAACCGTGGGGGCGGGACTAAGGAAGGAAAATATTCTTGGCTTTTTCTCAAAATGTGTATTGGTAGGGAAATCAGGAACCAAGGCTCTCAACAGCTAAAGAGGATACACCTACTTCACTGTCACAATTACAATTCATAGGCTTGAGAGGGAGGGAAAGGTGTTCAAGAATCATTTCCCTAAGTATGTCTTAAATATCCACTTTTTATATAAAGAGATCGGTACACTGCTGCGATTTAAAGAAAAACTATCCTCTTCGAAATCAAAACCTGAAAATCAAAAATGGAGAGATCAATCAGGCTTATTTTCCAGAGCCAAATCAATGAAGTTCTTAAAATAGTCTTACACATTACTTGGAGGGTTTTCTTAGAAATTGTTTAAAAGTGAGAGAATTCAGGACACAGGTGTTTATGGCTGTTTTGATTGTTTTTACTGAATTATTGACTAAACTGGTTTAATCTTCCACGTGTTCTATAAGGGGAGGCACAGGGGAAACTGTCACTGACTACTGAAGGTTAAGAAAATAGATACCTCAAACCAGTTGAAAAGGCTTGGCCAAGCACACGTAGCTAGAAAGGGGCAGAATCAGAACTGGAAATCAGATTTTCAGATTTTAATTTTGGCACTGTTTCTACTCTGCTGCTCCTTTTACTATAAAATTCTTGTTTTCTAGGATTTTATACTAAAGCTAAATGATAACGGATTTAAAACAATTTCATGTATTGCTAATATTTAAGCACAAAGAAGATAAGGCTGAGGAAATGAGGAGAATCACAGAAGGAGCAAGTTGTCATCATACTGTTTCATTTAATCAGTATGGCTTTGAGCCAAAGAGAGAAGAGGAGGGCCCCTGTAAAAAGCTGATGTATGACACCCAAAATTCTAGAAATAGCTATCCCGGATTTAAAAAAGAGACTTCTAACCATTCTCTTAGAGGAAGGCATGCAGTGGGTTATGAAGCTCAGCAGAAGAACATGGGCTCTGCCAAGAAGCTGACTTGGGTTCAAGTCCCGGCTCTGCCACTAACTCATGGTGTGGCTTAGGGTTAAGCTACTTATTTAAGCCATACTTTTCTTATTCAGTAATGGAGAAAAATAAAGCAGCCACTTCATGGGGTTGCCAAGGATTAAATACAGTAATATATGCAAAGCATTTAGCACAGTGCCAGCCACAAGCTAAACACAGTAATGATCCCTTGCTATGGTTTTGTCATAATAAGGAGCACAGATAGTTCCAAGAGGCCCCTTCATGGTGGCCCAGGAAAGACCCAGTTCCAGAACCTGGAATCCTGCTTTTATCCACTTCCTTGATCTTGGATCAGAGAGTAAACCTTGAGGTTCTATCCAGGGTGATCAAAGAACTTGGAGGCAGAGGGAGGTCTGACTCAAATCTGCTGTGTAATCTTGAAGCAGCAATTTCATCTCTTTGAGCTCAAGTTGTGAGTTGAAGATACCAATAAGATTTCAGCAAGTTGTTTTGAGGGCTAAGTAAAATAGATGGTAAGAGACAGTATTTTTGCATAAAAAGCCCGTGTAGACTCAAACACCTCAAAACATATAATATTCATCACTCCACCTGCAGATGTAGAAGTGGTATTACTATCAGTAGAGCCTCCTCTTCCTATTTTTCAAGTCTCATTTTCCTGACACCTATCTCCTCTTCCCAGGGCAATTGCAGGCTTCCCTATTTTGACCAAGTCATGTTTGTTCATTGGACATAATTACTCAGGATTCTGAAATGTCATGGTGGTTCCTGCTTTATGCACTAACCAGACCATTAACAGCTACTGAACTAAGCACCAGTTCACAATCCATGAACTCGTCAAGGTCGTAAGATCCACTTCTCATTCCTCTTTGCAATCCTGGCACAGTCTAACATTGGGAATTAAGTCCAGAAATGGTAGGCTGGGTCAGGCTATGGAAGCCTTCTGTCATGAGCAAGAATCTGAATTTTTCTTCAGAGGGTGATAAAGAGTAACTGAAAGCTGTTAAGCATAGAATTGACAGTCATTTTTGTGCACTAAAAAAATCACTTTGGAAGCTGTGTAGAGGTTAGCAGGAGGCTTGGCCCGGAGGTATGACCTGTGTAATTGACATCATCAAGAAAAGGGGAAATATGCTAAGAATTCTGCCTAATACGGAAGGCAAATATTGAAAATAACCTTTCAAATGTTTCCATCAATATCCTCAACATTTCCATTTAATTATGTTCAGTTATATAATACCTAAACATTATTGAAATATTGGCGAACAGAGAAAAGGAAAACAATTCATTATCTATCCTCCACTACCCAGAAATATTTTGGAGTACATGAATCTTTTCATACTTCTAATGTGTGTGTTGTATGTATGGAGAGGGAGAAGGAGAGAGAGGAGGAGAAACCTGACATAAAAAGAAGTAAAAACACTACAATATATCAAGAAGAGGACGAGTCAGAGATGAAGGTAATATATATGAGGAAGCATTCTTATGGGGGGGGTGTCAACAGTCTAAAGTTGAGACTTAAGGGGAGTGGGCCTGGCAATGGAAGCGGAGTATGTGGTAGCCTTTATTTTTGTTTGCTTTGTGTGCTTTTATATATCTTTTTTTCTGGCTTTATTGAGACACAATCCACATATAGCATTAAGTAAGTGTGAGGTATACAATGTAATGATTTATATATATTTATATTTATCACAAAATGATTACAATAGAGTTAGTTAACATGTCCATTACCTTACATAGCTACAGTTGGTGTGTGTGTATGTGTAGTAACAACTTTTAAAATCTACTCTCAAATTTAAGTATAGTCACCATGCATGCTACAAGTCACCTCTCCAGAACTTATGCATTTTAGAAATGAAAGTTTGTACCCTTTGACCACCTTCACCCATTTCCCCCACCCCTAGCAACCACCAATCTACTCTGTTTTTCTGTTTCTAGGATATTCCATATATATATAATGAAATATATATATGCCATATTTTGTTCATCAATGGACACTAAGGTTGTTTCCATGTCTTGGCTATTGTAAATAATGCGACAATAAACATAGGGGTGCAGATGTCTCTTTGAGAAAGTGAGTTCACTTCCTTTGGATATATACCCAGAATGGAAGTGCTAGGTCATATAGTAGTTCTATTTTTAATTTTTTGAGGAACCTCCATACTGTTTTCCATAGTGGCTGCACCAATATACATTCCCATCAACAGTGTACAAGAGTTCCCTTTTCTCCACATCCTCTTCATATTTAACTCTTCTTGTTTTAATAACAGCCATTCTAATAGATGAGAGGTGATATATCATTGTGGTTTTGATTTGCATTTCCCTGTTAATTAGTGATGCTCAGTACCTTTTGATGCACCCACTGAATATCTTCTTTTGGAAAAATGTCTATCCAGGTCCTTTGCCCATTTTTAAAATAGATTTTTTTTTTGCTATTAAATTGTATGAGTTCCTTATATATTTTGGATATTAACCCCTTATCTGATATGTGGTTTGCAAATATTTTCTCCGATTCTGTAAATTATCTTTTTGTTTTGTTGCTTGTTTTCTTTTTAGTCCCACTAGTTTATTTTTGCTTTTGTTATTTGTGCTTTGGGTGTCATATCTAGAAAAGCATTGCCAAGACTAATGTCAACAAGCTTTTTCCCTATATTTTCTTCTAGAAGTTAAAAAAACAAAGCCCACAGGGAGAGAAATTATTAGTAATTCCATAGACTCAAAAGGACTCATTACAGGTTTTTTTAAGTTCTGCAACAGAATATTTAAGATGTTTTTCATCATGTAAAAGCTCAGTTATATGCAACATTTCCAGGGATATTCTATTACATAAAGCAGGATACCCTAGAATTTGTAGTTATTTTTTTGTAAAATGCAACACTAGAAAGGTAATCTACTTTGTCCTGGCCACAGGGAGCGCCATCCTTAGGCATACTATTTCTTAACCCCTCAGACTATAGGAATATTCACAGATAATAAAAGCTTTCCCAATGTAGCAATTTGGAGCCAAGAATGTAAGTCAAAATATTTAGCAATTGTGTGTTTGTGTTCTTTATTAATACATATTGTTCCTATTAAGACTTCCCTTTTGCTAGGACTATTCCAGACTGAAGAATGAGCTGCTTGTTCATGCATGATTCTCCATATGGCATAAAGAACTATGTTCAAGGGGTAAAATTAAGCCATCTGTGGTGGTGTTCATATTTTTCTTTTAAACTGGTCCTTTTAATGGTAAGTCATTAAAATATATAAACATATTTCACCTTCACTGGAGTTCTTCATCACAACTAAAACTGTGTAACCTGCACTGAATGCATAGTCCTTACTTTTTACTTGTTGATGGATTTTGATGACCACACAATCACTTCTCCTTCAAAAGCAATATGCAGGGGCGCCTGGGTGGCTCAGTTGTTAAGCGTCTGCCTTCGGCCCAGGGCGTGATTCCAGAGTCCTGGGATTGAGCCCCACATCAGGCTCCTCCGCTGGGAGCCTGCTTCTTCCTCTCCCACTCGCCCTTCTGTGTTCCCTCTCTCACTGGCTGTCTCTCTGTGTCAAATAAATAAATAAAATCTTTAAAAAAAAAAAAAAAGCAAAATGCAATAATAGTAAATAGTAATATCATCAATTCTACATCTATCTCTTTCCACAAGAAAGCTGAAAATGCCCTTGCAGGCTTTTACATGTTTTTTCTTCCAAATGGTTTCTGTTAAATCCTGGAAATGAACAACAAAAGATCAAATGATCAATTCTTCATTCATTACCAAAGTGACGAAGTTGTCACTGCTGGGAAATACTTAAGGGAACATAATGCATACAAGGCCATGTTATTAAATAAAGGCACTCAGAGAACTGAAACGAAGTAGATATTCAATAAAAATACATGTTGAATGAATGGATGGATGGATGGATGGATGGTTAAAGACACGATGTAGAACTGAGGTTCCTGAATCTAGCTTTTGATTTCCTTTATTCTTGAGAAAAAGTGTTTTCTGGACATTTCAAAATATTGGACTGTTATAGTGGATCTGTGGGACAATTATAAAAGATATAACATTCACATACTAGTAATATCAGAAAGGGAAGAAAGAGTCAAAGGAACAATAGAAGATAGGTTGGCTGAGAATTTTTCAAAATGAATGATAGACACCAAACCACAGATTCAGGAGTCTCAGAGAACACTAAGCAAGATAAATACAAAAAAAAAAAAAAAAAGTCTATATCTTGGTATATCATACTCAAACTGTAGAAAATCAAAGACAATGACAAAGTCCTGAAAGAAGCCAGAGGACAAGACCCACCTTACCTGTAGAGGAGCAAGGATAAGAATTACATTGGACTACTCTTAAGAAACCATGCAAGAAAGATGAGAGTAGAGTCAAATATTTAGTGTTGAAAAAAAACCCACCAGTCTAGAATTCTGTATTCAGTGAAATTATCCTTCAAAAGTGATGGAGAAGTAAATACTTTCTTAGGTAAACAGATATTGAGGGAATCTGTCAAGTTAAAAGAAGTTCTTCAGAGAGAAAAAAAATGACACAGGTCAGAAACTCAGATCTACATAAAGTAGGAGCCTTAGACAAGTAATAAGTGAGACCAAATCTTTTCTCTCTCTTATTTCTTATTTGAGCTAACAGATAACAGCTTGTCCAATAAAATAATAGCAACAGTGTATTAGGTGATTATCACTTATAGGTGAGTGAAATGAATAACAGCAATGCTATATGGGACAGGAGGAATTGGAATAACAGCAATGCTATACGGGACAGGAGGACAGCAATGCTATATGGGACAGAAAGCATACACTGTTATGAGGTATTTGAAGCAGTATAAAACAGAATTTGTCACAAACAGACCTGCCTTACAAGAAATATTAAAGGGAGTCCTTTTAGGCTGAAATGAAAAGACACTAGACAGCAACCCAAGTCCACATGAAGAAATAAAGAGCACTAGTAAAGACAACTAAATGTAAAAACAGACAGGTGAATATAAAATCAGTATAAATGTATTTTAAATTTGGAACTCTGGGGGCGCCTGGGTGGCACAGCGGTTAAGCATCTGCCTTCGGCTCAGGGCGTGATCCCGTCGTTGCGGGATCGAGTCCCACATCAGGCTCTTCCGCTATGGGCCTGCTTCTTCCTCTCCCACTCCCCCTGCTTGTGTTCCCTCTCTCGCTGGCTGTCTCTCTCTGTCGAATAAATAAATAAAATCTTTAAAAAAAATAAATAAATAAATAAATTTGGAACTCTGTTTTTATATCTCCTATCTGATTTTAAAAACAACTGCATAAAGGAATGATTATAATCAGTGCTAATGGGCATACAATATATAGAGATATAATATGTATGACAGTAACAGCACAAAGAAGGAAGGAGGAGTGAAAATATATGAGTAAAGTTTTTGTACCCTACTATAATTGTTTTTACTTTGAACTATACTGTTATAAGGCAAGATTTTAATTGTAATCCCTAGGAAACCAAACAAAAATAAAATTCAAAAAACAACTACAATAAAAAAATGACAGCTAATTAAAATGGTAAATCATATCTAATACAAAAGAAGGCAATAATGGAGGAACAAGGGAACAAAAGGACATAAAACATATAGAAAAAAAATGAAGATATAAATCATTCCTTATCAGTAATTACATTTATGTAAACTGACTAATATCTCCAACTAAAAGGCAGAGATTGGAAGAATGGATTTTATTTTTAAAAAGCATAACCCAATTCTATACCGTCTATATAAAAGACACACACATTAGATTCAAAGATATAACTTGAAAGGAAAAGAATGGGAAATGATACACTGTGTGTGAAAGAGAACTGGAGTGGCTATATAATATCAGGAAAAAAGAGACTTTAAGACAAAATTTGTTACTAGAGACAAAGAAGGATATTTTACAATGATAAAAGGTCTGATCCATCAAAAAGATATAACAATTATAAACATATATGCACCTATTGACAAAGCCCCAAAATACATGAGGCAAAAACCGACAAAATTAAAAGAAAATGACAATAATAGAGAAATCAATATACCACTTTATTTTTTTTTTAAAGATTTTTAAAGATTTATTTTAGAGAGAGAGAGTGTGTGTGTGAGTGGGGGGGGGACTGAAGGAGAGGGAGACAGAATCTTAAGCAGACTGAGCTAAGTGCAGAGCCCAGTGCAGGGTTCAATCTCATGACCCTGAGATCACTAACTGAGCTGAAACCAAGAGTGAGCAGCTTAACCGACTGTGCCACCCAGGCGCCCTCAACATCCGACTTTAAATTAAAAAAACAAATAGAGGGGTGCCTGGCTGACTCAGTCAGTGGAGCATGTGACTCATGATCTTGGTGTTGTAAGTTTGAGCCCCAGGTTGGGTGTAGAGATTATTTTAAAAAATTAAATCTTAAAAAAAAAACTAAAAAGAATAACTAGAAAGAAGATCAACAAAGAAACAGAACACTTAAATTAACACTATAAACCAAATGGACCCAATAGATAACTATAGAACACTCTACCTAACAGCAGCACAATACATATTTTCCTCAGGAGTACAAGGAACATTCTCTGGAATGGACCATTATGTTATGCCATAAAAGAAGCTTCAATAAAGTTAATAATATGAAAATCATACAAAGTATATTCTCTGTAATGAGATAAGACATAAGTAACAGAATGTTACTGAATGTGTTAAGACATAACAGAAACTAGAAAAATCCACAATATGTGGAAGTTGAACAACACACTCTTAATCAACAGATCAAAGAAAAGGGAAATTAGAAAATAACCTGAGATGAATGAAAATGAAAACACATCATGCTGAAAACTTATGGGATTCAGCTAAAACAGTGCTTAGAGGAAAACATATAGCATAAATACCAATATATATTCTAAAAATCTCATCAATAACCTAAACTTCCACATTAACAAAGTATAAAAAGTAGAGAAAATTACATCAAAATAAGCAGAAGGAAGTAAAGATTAGAGCAGAAATAGGTGAAATAACAGAAAAACAATACATAGATTCCCATTTATTTGTGTATTGCCTATAGCTACTTTCAAACTACAACATTAGAGTTGAGTAACTGGAACAGAGACCATACAATCCCACAAAGTCTAAAATATGTTCTATTTAGTACTTTAACAAAAAGTCTGGAAGACTTCTGGTTTCAGCTTCAACATGTAAAGAGCTTGGAAGTCTTCACTCCCATCTTTACAACAAGATGAAAGGTGAAAAGAAACAAACGTCTTTTCTTAGACCCATCAGATAATTAAGATCACAGGACAAACTGTCACCCAGAAATCTGAGAGACAGCCAAACACAAAGAAGCACATCTGAGATCAGCTTACCTGGAGCAAAAGATGCTGAAGTCTTAAACCACTATGAATACTTCACTGATAAACTTGACAAATAGCTGGAGGCTGAGTGTGATTGAGAAATTCCCTGGGGACCCAATCTTAGGGGAACCCAAACATTCTTATGGGCTTTACCTCAAGGAACCCCACCAGGTTCTCATGGCAATTATCCCCCAAAACACCTGCCCATTTTAGTCACAGGGAGGGATTAAGTAACCATTTTGAAACAAACTCAAAGCATTCTCTGTAATAAAGGCCAATGCTCCAAATAAAAATGGTGTTTCTCCACCCTTATATGACCTAGGGAAGGGCAATTAGCCAATTCCAGCCCCTCCCCCATTTAACCTAAGAGGAAAAAAGCAAAAAGCTAAGGAGTACTTCTGAAAGTCACAGCCCAAGGGGTCAGGTCCTTACTAAAAGGTTGACAGTCATTCATAAAATTATAGAACAATTCCTCTCCCACGACACCTTAGCAAATCAACAGGGCTCCAGTATAGTAATAGTGAATCATAACCAAAAGAGTGGAGAGACACAGATTCTATTTAAGAAGGCATTCTTAGGGAAACCTAAGACAACAAGGGAGAAAAAAATAAAAGTACATCTGAGGAAACTGAATCCTGTGGCACCTACAGCTATAACATGACATACAGCCCAGCTCGTAACCACAATTAACTTAAGGCCTATTTCCTTCTGTTTCAATTATCCCACAGATCATGTTCAGTTTTCAACAAAAGATTACAAGGCATGCTAAAATGAAAGAAAATAAACAAACAACCCCCCCGCAAATCTGAGGTGACATAGCTACACCAGAACCGGATTCAACAGGGGGGTGAGGAAAATGCTCTGGATTACATAATGGTCATGGTTGTATGACCTCCTGACTATATTAAAAACAACTAAATTTTACACTTTAAAAGGGTGAAATTTATGGTATTGATTGTCTGTTAAAAATTGTTTTAAAAAAGACTTACATGATTTATAACTTTTTCCTACCCCACTCACACCCACCCAATTTGTGAAAATAACATTATAGAATAAAATAAATGTATGGAAATTATAACAACTGAATGATAAATTTTAAGAGTTATGATTTTTGTTGCATAATTCTTAGCTATCCATAACATTAACAATAAAAGAGTAAACATATTTTCCTCTTTCCAACCAATAAATATATACTTAATGTCTGCCTCATCGAAAAAACTGTACTATATTGTTGGGATACAAAAATGAAGTTGACAATCCCATTAAACAAGGCAATATATGAAAAGCAAAGACTACACCAAGTACAATGGACTTGAGTTTAAGAACATAGGAAAGCATTTCCAGCTGGGTGATCAAAGAAGGCTTCATAGTGGAGGCAGCACTTTAACTGCACCTTTATTTATTCATTTAACAAATGCTGAAGGGCCCACTGTGTTCAGGTAACATGCCAGGTGCTCAGAAAACAAAATTAAAAATGAAACGGATTCTCTCATTGTATCATGAGATAAAACTCAAAATGCATATGGACAAATATGTGTGCTTATTGACATATGCATGGATAACTACACCAAGTATAAAGTAAGGAGCACTCTCGAAGAATGAGTGGATGTCAACAAGGAAGCATAAACTCCTTCAATGGCTCCCTGCCGCCTTTCAGAGAAATTTCAACTGCAAAATATGGCCTCAAGTTTCCTCATAATAAGCCTCTGATTAAATTCCTACCTGACTTCCTCTACTACTTCTTTACTGCATCTATACTCTGTGTTGGTTATTCTGTCCTCTCCTATTTTCCCCATCCTTCTATCCATTTATTTAAGTATTAATCGAGAGCCCCAGGCAAGGCACAGGGATACTGCGCCACACAGGATAAACAGGGTTCTAGCCCTTGTGAAGTTGATATTCTGTGGAAGGATAAAGATACTGAACTAATTAGACAACTGTTAATTACATTTGGCATTTGCAACAAGAAAAAATACAAGAGTCTATGAATATGCAATGATAGTTTTAGTCCTTCTTTCCTCTGAGGTATTTGACTTCATGTTTAGTAAGTAGCAAATATTCTACAGTCCCTGGTAAAAACACATATGACAGAGAATGGAAGATAAACCCTTAAAACATTCAGGGGACTGCCATCACAGTGAAGTTGCTAAGAGTTCAGCCGTCTGAGGCACATCACAATATCTCTGCCAAAGTGAAGGGCAAGTTGCTTCATCTTTTATACTCCACCACTGAGAAGAGACACATGGGTCACTTTGGATTCAGGAAGAAACATTTCCTCTATTTGAATGTTCTAGTTTAAGCAATTTACTGAGTAACTCATAGTTTTGAATGGATCCCAGATTTCCAGGCAACCTGATCTTCGGCCATATGACTCAAAGACCCAATGGTAGGGGGAAAACCCATGTCAATACCCTTAGGGTGTGGGGGAAAAAAACCTATTCCTCTTCTACTGATAAAGATTATCCTTTCAAGAAATAGTTCTAGGCTTGCTACTGGGCTCCCAAGAATAAATACCTGACCCATGTGGTACCAGATAACCATGCAACATGAGCTGTCCGTGGTGAGCTGCCCAGTGTAGCACAATAAAAAACACAAATGATATAGAAAGGAAGAAAAACTGAGGCTAGGCAATCATGCTCACAGTTGACACTCAGGTGACAGCAAGACTGAATCTGAAATCACTTTACAAACACTGTCAGGTCAGTAAAAGTTATTAGTTTGGCCTTGTTTCAATTCCTGAGACATGTTATGTAGGCTCTTTTCTTCTTCACACACATTGTTTCCACTGCTGGTGAGGCTCTTTCCCAGCTTTTTACAGGGCTGGGTCCTTCTGATCTTTCATGTCTCAGCTTAAATGTCACCACCCAGAACAGACTTCCCTGACCACACTGTCTAAAGCTCTGCCCTTACTCCACACTGTTGTCATCTATCACAGTACTTTGCTTTTCCCTTTTGTGCCATGTGTTACAATTTGCTATTATATATTTGTCTGTTAATTTGAATACTGTGTATCTCTTCCACCAGACTGTAAGTCCCACAAGAAGGCAAGAATAATATCCACTTTTCTCACCATTGAATACCCAATAGTTGGCACAATGTCTTATACACTGCAACACTCACTAAAATTTGTGGAATAAATAAGTACAACTGCTTGGACTCTCATCCTCTCAAGAACGGTATTTGGCCTTCTCCTTATATAAATCCAGTATTCCATCTTTTGCACTGTCCTTTTTGCACATCGATGGTGATTTGGGAGACCTACCATAGAAATTAAAGTGCCTAAAGTCAGAAGAAATTGGGGAGTTACTCTTTGGCATTTTCTTAAAAGTTAGACTACAGGACTATACTTCTCTATAAATACTATACTGCAAGTTAGAGCATAATTCAACATTTAACAAAGAAAGCTCAGCACTTCCTATGGGTGACTTTGACCTAATGTTAATGTTGACGAGTCTCAGCACTGGCTTAAAACATGGAAACAGGAAGAAAAGGAGAAATAAGGTATGTTTTTGTGATAAAATTTCTGAGCTAAAACATTGACTTCAGTGAGATGAAAGAAGGGGAGGTACAGCCTTTTCTCACTTTTAGGCAATTACTGAAGAAGTCTCAGACTGAACCTCTTCTGTAGTCAAAATGAAAATTTACTAACTTTCTAAACGTTTAGTTATGATTTTTTTAACCTAACTCTATGGTTTTTATTATTGCAATATTTATAACAAAAAATAAATAAAATATAAAGCAGAAAAGAGCCCTAAGAATGTACTCATAATTGGGAACTTCTTTCATTTCACCATCCAATAGAGGGCATATTACTAAGAGAATTCCTACAACAATTTGACATCTTCAATACATGAGAAACATTAATTGCAGCATGGAAACATACCTATTTCCCTAGCTGTTTCCACAGGCAGGTCCTGGACTGGTTCTTTCTCTCTGTGTTTCTCTCAGACATTTTCTTCTGTTCTTTTCTGAAGATTACATCATGGGTCTCCTGGGCCTCTGTGGTAGGAAGGAAGAAGAGGGCAAAGCAAAAGGATGACATTTTCAAACTATCAAATGTCAAAAAAAATATCACTTACTCAGCAACAAAAACTTTATTATGCAACTAGTATCCTCACTTCTGTATCCTCAGGGATTCTAATACCAGCATTAACTGGTCATTTAAAGTCATCTTTATGATCAGCATCTTGATAACATTTACCAACTTCCTCAGGTTAAAAAAAAAAACTTCATGTTTTAACTAGAGATTAATTACAATCGCAGTATAATTATTTTCTTTAAAAATGTTAAACAACAGTTTCATGTTGATAGTATTCAGCTTAGTCTTGGTTTACTATTGTGTTTTAATACTGATTTACTCATAATGAGGCTTTCTTTATCCACAGAAATAAGTAATAATTTATATATATATATCTCATCTTTAAAGATGATACCATATGCATCTTCCTATCTTTATCTCAACAATTAGAATAATGAAGGGCTAGCAATATCAACTAAGTGTAAGAATAGAAGGCATTCATATTGATGGTTTTGTGACTTTTTAAAAAAATAGTACTTGATTGTCTACGGAGTTTGGTTTGGGGAAAATAAACTCACACACCAAGGCAAAGGGTATACCAAAACTCTCCTAAGTTTAATGCACATGTTATTTAAAAGTCATTTATTAATTTATATTTGCTTTTCCTGAAGTGGCTTTTAATAAAAACTTCAAAAATGATTACTACTTCTGTTGACTTTTCTTAAGAATTCATAAAAAGACATTGATATTGTAGCTTTTCGACTAGCATTATTATTTCCCTTCTATTTGTTAATAAGTTCTTGGATTTAAAATTTTATGAGAGCAATAAGGCAGAAGTTTGGCATACTATAACTATATAGTTACAATGTAATATTATCATGAAGCATTTAAAACAATATTTACTCTTTCTCAGTGGTGGAAAGTTTGTTGTTGTTTCATTGTTTTTGTAATAATAGCACATGGTAAGAACATGTTTAGTACTAGTTACACTCTATGTCACATTACCATGGGAAATGGACTTCAAATAAATGGAGTAAATAAACAACACATCACAGTGATATAAGTAGAACAATAAAGTGAAGATGGAAACATTGTAAGTTTATTCACCTTTCTTCACGAAAGTATTTACTTGGCTTGTCATTAAAATCACCTTGTCCTCTTTCCTACCAAGGCCCTCAACACATATGTTAGGTTTTTCATTGTAGAATTTTGGAACATCCAGAAGAACATAAAGAATAGGTCTTAATTATCTCTAGTAATTTTATCATACAGAGATAACTATTAACATTTCAGTTTATATCCTCCTGGTCTATTATATGGATGTATATGTGATTACATTGATATAACATATAATTTATTATATATATATCTATAATTAGGGTTGTCGTGTATGCTGTTTTGGTATATCTTTTTGTCATTATATATCTACCTTTTCCCCATCATCAAATAGTCTTCTAAAATATGAAAAGCATGACTGGGGGGAGGGGTATATTGTCAAAATATTTTCACAGATACACTAGAGGTCTCCTAAAGTCACTTAAAAATCAATACATCTCTAAAAAAAATATGAGTAAGAAATAGTTAAATAATTAACAAATAAATAGATCTATGTTTTTATTAACATATACTTTTAAAAATTCTTCTTAAATTACAAAATTGTACTTTTTTCTTTGTGTTAGATAGTAAAATTCTCCTATAAATACATCTCCCACTAAGACTTTGGTATATATTCTTCTAGTTTTAATGTGCTTTTAAGTAACTAAATAGTATTTCATCTTACTGTAATTTACTAAATTGCCAACGGTAGGCATTTAAGCTATTTACAATATTTCATTATTTTGCAGATCCCTGAATATAAATCTTTGAGTCCTTCAACAAATCATGCTAAATTGATCATATCCTATTCTTATATACATATCATAATTAAGTCTCTTGAATTTCAATTCTGAACTTCTTTGAACCTACTTACCTGCAAAATTAGGGGGTTAGATTACAATTCTAATATGCTCCAATTCTAAAAAATTTGAGTTGTAAACACAGTAGCTCCTTAATAATTGGGTGAAACAACTTGTGAACTCTTAAAAAAAACATGAGCCATATAATTCATTCCTTTCAAATGAGTACAAAGAAGGTGTATGCACATCTAGGTGCATGTATGTGGGGAGGGCATAAACAGAACCATACAGAGGAATTATCTTTCTAGATTATCAGTTTTACTTGAGGATTTAAGGGTAAAGTTTGGGTTTTTTCCCTGTTAATACATTACAGGGAGATTTTTAAATCTCTCTAATTTTTAAGATAAAAATAAAGTCTTTGAAAAAAATTATACTTTTGAGTATGGTGCCCCCAGAAGTCAGGATTTATTTGCCACTTTTATTAGGAAGGGATGCAAGGCTTTAGGTGAAGAGGAAGACTTATCAGTTGTAACACAAACCATTTGAGAATTGGTATCGCATTCTCAAGAGTAGAATATTTGAAGTAATCTTTGGCCTTGGAATCTAAACACACATTCACTCACTTCACTGCTCCTTTGAGAAC
Organism: Ursus americanus; assembly: GCF_024610735.1. Taxonomy (NCBI): domain Eukaryota; kingdom Metazoa; phylum Chordata; class Mammalia; order Carnivora; family Ursidae; genus Ursus; species Ursus americanus. Next base: position 11,410,585 of record NC_142160.1, on the reverse strand, counting down.
TTGTCAAGAGACTAAAGTTTGCTTGATTTTACTAATTCAAACCTGTCCCATCTTGCTTTTATACAATTTTGTGAAACTTCTAGGTCATTTCTTTTAAAACCAGAAGGCCAGTGTCCAGACAGCAGGTCTAACTTTTATCAACATACCCACAGGGAATATCGTCCATTTATCTTTCTCATTCAATGCTTTACGAATTTTGCAACCAATATATGGTTTTTAGTTTCACAATCAATCCTACTTCAAATGCTCCACACTATTTCACATTAAACAGACCACGAACTTGCTTTTAAAAAGTTTTTAAAAGATACAGATCTCAAGGATTAAATAAAAATAACTGAACCTAAGGCACCCAGATTTCTCTATCACAGAAGGGTGAAGGGAAATCTGATATATGGCATTTCAAAATCCAAACGAACTAGAAAGTTAGCTTTTCTCGCAAAAAATATTTGTAGCAAGGTGAATGGCTATTGAGTGCAAACTTCGTCAGGGTCTTGGTTTTCTGCCTCCAAAATTGACACGCAACGTTCAGAGCACACCAAATGACGGACCAAAGTGAAGTACTCATTGAAAATCTAAAAAAATATTTCTGTTAAGTCTACTCCCTACATCCAGGTGGCAAATAACTATCATTTTCCTTTTCCTTCCTTTAATGCATTTATTACATTTTTTAAAATTATCTTTTTTTGAAAATGGCTGCTGAGAGGCCGAAATTGGCACGCGGATACAAAAGGAGGTCACCAACACGGTCCAACTGGGCTCACTTCACCCCCAAGGTCTGTGGACCGCGCCATCCCTCCGTTTGGGCAAAGAAAGCGAAGAGATTCTCTACACGCCAAGAGACTAACAGCACAGGAGGACCTGCACTCTCAAACTTTCCTGCAGAAGCTCCCGGGACCTGGCCGGTTCCCACAGCAATTGAGAGCGGGTGGCTGGGAAGGGGGTGGGGGTGGGCTTCACGCCGACTCTGGCTTCAGAGGAGTGACTCTAGAACCCCTCCCTCTTCGGCCCCCAGTGAACTAGAAATTAAAATAAAATGTGTAAAACAGCGACCTCAAATAACTTTGCAAAGGAATCTGCAGCATCTTCCCGGACGCTTACAACCTCGGCTACCAGCGAAGAGTCGGAGACCAACCAGGCTGCCTCAGCCCGGGTGGGCGGTGGGCGCCACGCCCCAGCCGCCGCCGGCGTGACCCGGAAGTGCTCGGCGGCGGCGGCGGCGGCGGCAGCGGCGACTGCGGCGGGGGCGGGGGCGCGGCCAAACCGGCGCACACGCGCGCGCGCTCCCCCGCGGAACTCCCGCCGGCCGCCCGGCGCTCTCCTGGAGGCGCGCCCGAGCCGCCGCGGCCGCCGCCAACATGGCCGAGACAAGCGAGGAGGTGGCGGTGCTGGTGCAGCGGGTGGTGAAGGACATCACCAACGCCTTCAGGAGGAATCCGCACATGTGAGTCCCGCGCCGGCGGCGCCGCCGCCTCCGCCGCCTGGGGGGGTCGCCGGGGGCGGGCAGGGGCGGGGCCGAGCCTCGAGCCGACCACTGGGGGCACGTCCCGGCCCGCGCGACCCTCGCCGGAGGGGACCGATCGAGGTCCGGGGCCCGACTGTCGTCGGCCGCCGCAGGGCCCGCTTTTCGCTACCGGAACGCGCCCGCGGGCGAGTCCCTGGAAGTGACCTCGGAAAATCACAACGGAGCGACTTTTCTCGGTCTCCCTCCCACCCCTTCCCTAGGACTTCACGCAACTCGAAGGACTTCACGCGTGTGTCCCCATCCTACATCCGTGTAAGGAACACGGCACACACGATGTAGGTCTGTAGATGCTTTGTAAACACAACTCTTTTGAGGTTCATCCCGGACCGGTGGTAAGTGGGGGGGGGGGGGGGTGTCACCGATCATCTTATCTCTAATGGGCCAGTTTACTAGCCAGAGGTAGTTTGAGGCTGCTTTTGACTCGCCTCATTTGTCCCAAGACTGTGGAGGGACTCCGATGAAACATTGCGCTTTGAAGGTGAACAGAGCACTCTCAAGAGTGTAGCTTCTGTAGGCATAGGTTGGGTTTGGTGTAAAGCCCATGAAATCTTGACACTTTTTAGCATTAGCTGATTCATAGTTACAGGGAACATTTTAACTCTTTTCGTATCCAGACACTGCTGCCCTCTCTCTAAGTAGGACACCACTACACTGACACGCGCCTCCCTCCGTCCTTCCTTTTCATGGTACTTGGAGTACTCCGGGAAGATACCAGAAGAGACTGTATTCTTTCTGACACTTCTGCTTTAATGTAACGAGTGAAAAAGGAAGCTATTAAAAGATACGTCTACAGTATACAAAAGAGGAGGGAGAAGCAAGAGTGTATACGCTTCCTCTGTTCCCCACCCCACCAAAAGAAAGATAGATGGAATCCAGTTTTACATTATTTTCACTTTTTCTAACTGTTCGTGAAGTTTTTTTTTAATATTTTATTTTTTAAACTGGAACACATGAATTATGTTTTTTATGCATTTTAAACCATAGGTACCAAACCTAGATTTAAATGAAGTGTTCTTTTCCTTTAAAGCGATGCTTATAAAAATTAAGAAGCCCACAGATGTCTTGCTCCCTTGTGGCACACAATTGGAGACCTGTAATAGTGCCTCATTAAAAACAAAAACGATGCTGGCCTCAAAACACACCTGCCACCTCTGACAGTGTCCACTTCCTTTTCCCTTGTGACTGCTGCCTTTTTTTTAAAAGATCATTTGGAATGATTTCCTGGCAGTAACCATAGTGGGTACTGGGTCTTTTAAAGAATGCTTTGATGCCTTGTATATCAGTCTTTCAGTCCCTTTTTGAGAATGAGAGCTTTAGTTTAAGTAAGAGACAACCTCAAGAAAAAAAAAGTTGGACAAGTGAACGGCCTATTTTCTCATCACTGATGTTGTTTTTCTTGAGGAAATTATAGCAGAGATTAGAAAGAAGCCTAATAAGTACAGTAATCATAGTTTCTCTTCTTTGAGGTAGATTGAAAAAGCACATCAGTGGCGCCTGGGTGGCTCAATCCATTAAGTGTCTGACTCTAGGCTTCAGCTCAGGTCATGATCTCAGAGTCCTGAGATCTAGCCCTGCTCCTGTATCAGTGCTCTGCTCAGCAGGCAGTCTGCTTCCTCCCTCTTCCTCTTTTTGCCCCCCCTTTCTCTCTTTCTCTCTCTCTAAAATAAATAAATCTTTAAAAAAAATCAGTGTTTTATATTTGAAGAAACAGATTGAGTGTTCACTGGCTTGGCGGGTTGGGAGCGCAGTTTGGAACACATCTCAGTTTTTCTGGATCATATTTATTGAAACTCATAAAGGACTTTAATGCCCCAACCATATTTTTAATGGTGAAAGGTCACTAATATGCTATCAGTGCATAATTTAAAATTCTTAATAAACATTTAGGTCATTCAAGATTTAAAAGTTTGAAATAAGTTAAGCATTTGAAATAATTTGAAATGATGATACTTAATATAGGTCTGAAGAATTTAAATAGCTTAACTCATTGTTTAATATTAATTTTTAGCCATATTTTAGTATATATTTCCTACAATAACAATATCTTTGATAATATTACTACACAGCATCTTTAAAAATGTCTTATGGTTTGGATTTTTTAAAATTCCTGTACTTCTTCCCCTAAACTAGCCCTCTTACTTCCAAACTAAATAGGCTATATTTCTGGTTAAAAGAAAGAAAAGGCATTGTATATCTCAAAGGTTAGTTACCTAATTACACTTTTCAGTATTATAGGAAAAAGTTTTTCATTCTTTACTTTTTGTTTTCCTTTTTTTCTTCAAACACAAGATAGATTTTAATTTTATTAGACAATATCTACTCCATTAAACATACTGACTTTGTTTCTGTAAAAATGCCTAGCCAGGAGGAGTCGAACCTGCATTGGTTAAGATGTGGATTTTGTTACTGGTAGAAGTGCATAGGTTACCCTCTGTCAACCTCAATTTCCTTTTGATCTAGTAAGGTTGATGAGAACACAGGAAAATCACCTTGACCAATGTCTGGCCCTTAGCTGCCACTAGCTAAGTCCTCTATTTAACCTGAATTTCTGTAATCTCCAGAAAACCATATTGGCCAACTGAATGATGAATGTGAAGTACTTTATAAATTGAAAAATACCATACAAATTTTTATGGTTGACTCTTGGAGAATACCATTGGAAAAACAGCTGAAAGCTTGACTCGGACTAGCAATAGCTTAATGTATAGACCTGTGCTAATGTGGAAGACAGCCGTTTATGGTGTAATTAGAGTCATGTCAAAGGTCTCTTGCCCATGAAGTTATTTTTTTATTACTGTTTAAAATATTTATTGAACTCTCACTGTTCATCTCATTACAACTGAGATGTTGTAGATACTATCCTCACTGTATGGAATAGGAAGTATAAAATACAGGTCTTATACTCAAGGCACAGAAATATCTGTGATATTTCATAGACACTGTCCTGTCTGTGCTGTCTCGTATGGTAGTCACTAGCCATATGTAGCTACTAAATACTTGAAATGTGGCTAATGTGAATGGGGAACTGAATTTTAAATTTATTTAATGTTAACTTATACATAGTGGCCGTATGTGCCTAGTGACCACTGTATTGCACAGTGTAGCTCTAGATGGAGACGTAAGACCCACCTGCGTGAACAGTAAATTAACCCTGCAAAGCAGTTTGTGATAAAGGTTGGACTGGCAGCATGGTGAACAAGTGCAATGTGAGTGTGTTAGGCGTCGGAGGAAGGCTTTGTATATCTAGGCCCGGGCCCTTAAGGGAGGTGGGTTTTGTGCTGAACATTGAAGGCTGGGTAGGATTTATAGTCTCAGAGAGGGAGCCAAAGACCTGCACAAGAAACTGTAAATTAAACCAAAGTAGCAAAATATGATTGAAAAGATACAGTAGAGTCAAATTATTGAGGTCCTTGGCTATGTGGCTTAATTTCTTTCATTCCATGTATGCATTCAGCAAAAGAGCACCAGTATTTGACAAATACAATTCCAGTCTCTAGATGTGCAGGTCTAGGAGGGGGGTGAACATATCACACATGGTCCCTGGCCCAGTGGAACAAATCAACACACAGGTTATGAAAAGAGCCTGAAAGAATAAGGAGGATACTTTGAAGGAATAATAACAGAGGGGCTTAATTTATATGAGAAGCTCCAAATGTCTTTTGATGAAATTGCAATTAAATTGGACATGAGGGATGGATAAGAGTTGGCTCAGGGAAAACAGACTTCCTAGGCAGTGCATAGGCCCCAGTGAAAATTTTGGAGTAAGGGAGTAGTAAGGAAAAGCACATCTTTAAGTTGAATTTGAAGAGTAGGAAACGACAAGTCTTAATTACCTTCTTACACTTGATTTTTTATTTATTTAAATAATAGCATAGTTATAAAAATTTGGATTTGGAATCTGACAGTCCTGGACTTGAATGTTGGCTTGTCAATTAGTAACTGGTAGATTTAGATAAGAATCTTAATTCATCTATAAAATGGGTTAAAATCCTACTTTATAAGATTCTGTGAGATAAATGAAACGCTGAGCACTCCCCGCAACACTTAATAGACAGTAGCAATTTTTATAGCTGTTTTTAAAATAAGGCCAGTAATATCATTTCAGTGATACATGAAGTTAGTACACTTTAGAATTGAGAAAGCCTTTGAGGTTTCTGAAATATCTTAATTTAACCGCTGGCAAAGTTTTAATTATCAATATGAAAGGGTCAGTTCCTTTAGATATTTTGCTAACTTTACTTTTTAGTTATTCTAGAAAGAATTCCAGTTTGAAGGGGAAAAAACTATTTTTTTAAAGATTTTATTTATTTATCTGAGAGAGAGAAAGAACGCTAGCAAGAGTGAGGGACAGGGAGAAGGAGAGAGAGAATCTCAAGTAGACTCTGTGCTGAGCACAGAACCCGACTTGGGGCTCGATCCCAGGACATGACATGAGCCAAAATTAAGAGTGAGACGCTTAACTGACTGGGCCACCCAGGCGCCCCCAAAATAACTATTAGACTAAGAAAATTTGAACCATTTCCTGAATCCTTGGGCTATGTGTTCTGTGTGGTCACTCCATATTACAGGATTCCGTTTAGTATTTGGGGACCATTCTTCCCTCCCCAAAGGGAAACTGGGCGATGTTACTTTTGAAAATAATACGTGGGCCTACTCTAATTGATGATGCTTCTGAAAAGTGCAGACAAGAGACGCTGTCCAAACATGAGGAACAAAGTCAGTATCCTTGTTACAGGAACTTTGACCTTCATTTGGAAGCCAGTGGATCTCCACTGTGAAGTGAAGCACTCAGAAAGCTGTACCATGCTGTGTAGGATCTTTTTAAGTAAATGTGTTGGTTCATTCCATTTTCCTGTTTTGTTTTGTTTTTTTGGAGCAGCCTTCAAAAGTAACCTAAAAAGCGAGCATCATGGTATCTCTTTGAGAATATTAGAACTTTTTCACCATCCCAAACCTTCATGTCTTTAATAATCCTATGACGTTGGTGATGCAGGTAGTTATTTGAGGGTCCTTGTTAAATATCAGGGATCTAAATTGCCAGAAACCTAAAAATACAAAAGACTATAATTTGATAGTAGCAAAAAAGTCAGAAATTTCTCTTGTAACATTATTTCACAAGGAAATAACCGGAGATGTGTTTGGTATTTATAGCACATTCCTTGCAGCCGTTAAAAATATAAAAATTAATTACATAGGAAGATGTTTAATGTGAATTGTTAAGTTTTAAAGGATTGTAGGATCACAACAACGTGGATGGACATAGAGTATATTATGCTAAGCGAAATAAGTCAGAGAAAGACGAATATGATTTCACTCATATGTGGAATTTAAGAAACAAAAAAGAAGAACATAGGGGAAAGGAAGGAAAAATAAGATAAAAACAGAGGGAGGCAAACTATAAGAGACTCTTAAATGTAGAGAACAAACTGAGGGTTGCTGGAGGGTAGGTGGGTGGGGGATGGGCTAAATGGAGGACGGGCATTAAGAAGGGCACCATGTAATGAGCACTAGGTGTTATATGTAAGTGATGAATTCTACATCTGAAACCTGTTCTACACTGTATGTTAACTAACTTGAATTTAAATAAAAATAAAGAAAGGGGGGGAAAAGGATTGTAGAAGAGCATGTCCACTAAATACCACTTCTATAAAAACACTTAGAAAAAAAGGACGCATACCTAAACAGTAGTGTAGAAGGATGTCAAAAAGCCTTTTGTTTTTCCCCCCAGTTTTCTAACTTTTCTTGCATATAAAATTAGAACTTAAATAGCCAAAAATCGGGGCGCCTGGGTGGCTCAGTCGTTAAATGTCTGCCTTCGGCTCAGGGTGTGATCCCAGGGTTCTGGGATCAAGCCCCGCATCAGGCTCCCTGCTCCACTGGGAGCCTGCTTCTTCCTCTCCCACTCCCCCTGCTTGTGTTCCGTCTCTTGCTGGCTGTCTCTCTCTCTCTGTCAAATACAACAAATAAAATCTTTTTAAACATAAATAAATAAATAAATAAATAGCCAAAAATCTAGAAGGAATTAATCTAAATCCTACTTGCTTTCACTGATGTTTTTATCTTTAGTGTCATGGGTTTTGGGCTATTAAGAAATCCAGATTTTTAATTTAGCATTAGTAGTGTGACCTTGGGTAATCATCTTAACCTCAGTGGACCTCAGTTTCCTTGTCTGATAAAATGAGATACTGGGGGAATGAGGTCCCTTCCAATTTTAAAATGATTCTGGAATCCTATTCTAAATTGTCTGGAAAAAAGTGGACTATGACCTGAGGGACTCAGCATTGGAGAAGTTTGAAGTCAAACACACTATTATTTGGAAGCTTACTGACCTACCTATCTTTATCAAGTACAGGTTATATTTTTAGGAAGCAGCAAAGCACTGTATTTTAGGGTCAAATCACTTGACAAAGGCTTAACGTTTTTGCTTTACCTTCCCATCTGTTAAATAACTTTTCTGGTTGGCCTCAGGCCCTTAAATGAATTAAAGATAATACATTTCGTCTTTGCCTGTCACTTGGTAGCTTACCACATTCTTTACCTTGTAATATTTGCTCTTCCTAAGAGGCATTATTATTCCTGTATTTCAGATTAGGATACCAATGACAAGTGACTTGCCACATTCCCTTTTGACTGTCAGTGGTAGAACGGGGGCTAGCTAGAACCCTGGGTCTTGGAAGATTGAACACTTTCGTCTACATCCTACTATGTCACATTTAATGTTTTGTTTTCCCTAGTGCTTTATACTCCCTGATACGGCCCCTTCCATGGACATAACTGTCAGGTTTCTCAGAATTTGAAAGCTGGAGGAGACCTAGCAGTCCATTTCCCTTATTTAGAGATGTAGTGCAATTCCACCACTTTACACATGAGGAAATTAAGGTCTGTAGAGGCCAAATGATACTTATTTATTTATTTATATATGTATATATTTATATATCTAAAATATTGACAGACCTAGGACTTGGACCCACTGCCTTAGAAGGAAGTCAGAGATAATGCTCTTTTGGAGAGTCAAGAACTGATATTCTTTGACAACGATTTATTTGAATATTCTCACTGAAGTGCATGATAAGCAGCCTCTCAGGAGCAGTTATTGATCATCTGTTGTGTCAAGGCATTCTTGTTTTTTAAAATTAATTCTCGGAAGAACGGTACCCAACTGAAGAAGTGTGTTTTTTATTTGTGCAGATGGCCCTGTCCTTTCATTTAGGTACTGAATTATTAATTGGGCATTTTATTTTTGACGTAAATAATCAGCAAGGCAGGTTTTTACATTGTAATTTAAGTAACTGCCCTCTTACCCCCAGCAAATGGACTGTACCCAAATGTAGGATCTTTTATTCTTGTTTATTCTTGTTACTGTAGCATTCATATTGTTGACTTAGGCAGTTCTTTGAAGTGTTGTAAGTGGTTATTAGATCTCAGAGAACAGACTTTCTTAAAATAATTATGCTGAGTTTTTTTTTTAAGACTCTTTTTTTAAAGATTTTATTTGTTTATTTGACAGAGAGACAGCCAGCGAGAGAGGGAACACAAGCAGGGGGAGTGGGAGAGGAAGAAGCAGGCTCCCAGCAGAGGAGCCTGATGTGGGGCTCGATCCCGAACGCCGGGATCACGCCCTGAGCCGAAGGCAGATGCTCAATGACTGAGCCACCCAGGCGCCCCTATGCTGAGTTTTTTTTTAATTGTAATTCTAGTTTAATTTTTGAATGTTCTATTTTATATAGTAAAACCTGCATACCAGAAGATACGAGATACAGACATATGTTAGGGATAGCTCTGGCTGTGGCTAGGTGTCCTAATAGCACATTAGGTAGATGTCACATTAACCAAATACAAATGCAGAAACATTTTGAAAAACTGGATGTTGAGCTCACATGCACTCTCAGCATTGCTTCATGCTTCCTGCAAAACTTTATTTATACTCCTGGAGTGGCAAAGTGTTAACATTTTATTGTAGATATTGATACAGTTTTCATCAAAACTATCAGCACTTTGAAGTCTGGGACCATCTTGTTTTATTCATTTTTGCATTTTCAGAGCCTAACACAGTACCCAATACATTGTGGTACTCAGAAAATGTTCAGATAATACTGATGTGGTATATCAAAACACCTCTGAATCAGTTAAGCCGTTTGTCAGGACAAAAAGCCTTAGCTCTCAAAATCCACTGCAAGTGAAATCGGCTTGAAAGAATGATTTGTGACTTAACCCCTAGAGTACCCTTGTTTATTGATGGCTCCCTGTGTCATGAATGAAGCGATCAGTAGAAAGTAGGTTACCTCTGAGCCATCTAGTGTAGAATTTCCAGGAGAGATTCTACTGTAGTTCCACAGCCTCCCATCAATTTGGGATGGTAGCCTAACAAAAAAAGGGCTTTTCTTATAACCTGTAATTGTACCCGTTTCCCCCTCTTGTGTCTACCAAACTGCTGTGTTCTTGGTTGGAGAATCCCAGGGACGTAATAGAAAATGTCATACATAAGCTCTGAAAACCAGTTTTTTATTTCTTTAATGTAGGCAGTTATCACATCATCTTTGTAATTGAAAGGCGTGTGCAGTTTTTGCAAAACCATTTTTATGTTTGCTGGTTCGTTTGTTATGTAAGTCAGCTGCTGTGCATATCGTTTATTAAATCTCCACCTCAAATGTAAATTTTCAGTTTAAGGTGAGGTGGATTGAAGGACATAGATGCCACCTTAAATGAAAATGACCTAAATTCTGAAATGTATTTTGTGTTCTAGCAACATTTATCAGTGTGCATTTATTTTTTTAATTCAATGAATTATAAAAGATTATAAAGAAGAAAAAATGGCCACAGTCTCATTGACAAGATAACTTTTGTTGATAATGTTTTTGCTGCACATAATATTACTAGGCAAGCATAAGTACCTTTGTTGACATTTTTTAAAATAGAAATAATACATACACATGATTAAAAAATTTAAACTGTATAAAAATAAAATTCTTTGTCTCCCCCAAAATTTCTTGGGATCCTTCTTCGAAAAAAATTGTACAAAATGCTTTATGCCATACTTTAGAATTTTGCTCTTTTTCTGGTTTTATGTATCTTGGCGTCCTTTCCATACCAGCATATGCAGATGCCTCATTTTTGTGCACCTCTACCACGCGGATTAGCCTGTTTCTTCTACCAGTCTTACATTGGTACATATTTAGGTTGTTTCCAGTTTTGTTGCAGTGTTGCAGTAAACATCCTATTGACATATTTTGTTATAGGCTAATTTGTGAGCAGTGGAATCACTGGGGCTCAGGATATATGCAATTTAAAAGACATTTTCAAATTTCCATCCAAAGATGAGACCAGTTTTCATTTTTGTCAACAGGGAGTCAGCGTACTAAATTTTCCTATACCCTTGTCTGTATTAAAAAACATTTTTAAAAATTTCTACTAATTCAGCAGGTGAGCTAAATAATATTTTTAAGAAAGGGAAATATGGGGGTGCCTGGGTGGCTCAGTTGGTTAAGTGTCTGACTCTTGATTTCACCTCCAGTGATGATCTTAGGGTCCTGGTACTGAGCCCCACATCAGGCTCCATGCTCAGCAGGGAGTCTGCTTGAGGATTCTCTCCCTCTCCCTCCCCCCGTTCTTGTCTCTCTCCCTCTCCCCCCACAAAAATAAATTTTTAAAAAAAGAGAAAGGGAAATATATTACTTTTTAATAGTCTGTAGGATTTGAAAAATGATGAAAAAACTAATGGTCTTATCTTTAATTCTTCTTTTTGTTTCACATATTAAGAGATGAAATTGGCCTGATCCCATGTCCTGAAGCTAGGTACAATCGGAGTCCCATAGTCCTGGTTGAAAACAAACTTGGTGTGGAGAGCTGGTGCGTCAAGTTCCTCTTACCGTATGTCCACAACAAGCTCCTTTTGTACAGAATGAGAAAGCAATGGCTGAACAAAGATGGTGAGTATGAACTCTGGTCTCCTCCTTTGTTTTTTAGAAACAGCATGGAATACAGGGGGAAGAACCTTCTCTGGGTGTTGGCATTCCTAGATTTTGGTTCTGGCTCTTTCATTCACTGCCTGGGTGGCAGCTTAACCTCTCTGTCAAATGAGGAGTTTGGACCTGTCAGTAGTTTTCAAATTTTGCCTCCATAGTGATACAGGATTCCAGGCTACCTCCTGCAGCCTGAACAGTAAATCAGAGCAGTTCTGATTTTACCTTTTTATGTATTAGCGTTATTTATGAAATTTATTTGAAGAAGACATCCTATGGCTATAAAAGAAAGTTGGAAAAATACTGAAGAAGACTCTAGTTCCTACAAGCTCAGATTCTCTGGTTTCTGATCCTTTAGGAACTCAATAAGCAGTAGAACTCATTTTGGTAGGAGACCAAATGGGATAACGGAGGCGTGATGGAGGTAGTTACACTGTGACCCAGCTCAGTGATTTATGGAGGTGCTGTTGTGCTGTGAATCCCAGTTGAGCTTTGGCCATCTGTGTCTTCCTATGCTGATGTAAGCAAAAGAAAACCATCCCAGCATTCACTTCTTTTGCTCCTCTGAGACCGTTTTTGCTGCATGGGACAATCTCTGTTCATCCTACCTGGTCTCTTTTCTTAGCTTTCCCCCATATGCGATATTAAGCCTCCATGTGTATGAATTCCCTTTACTTTTTAGGTTAAAAAAAAAAGTAGAGTACTCATCCAAGACCGTGTTCTTAACTGTTTTTATAAAGCTGCCCCTTCCCACATACAGCCAGCCGTACCTTCCGAAGTGCTCAGTATGTCTGCAGGCTCATTTTGAATAAGAACTTTGTTTCCTAGAGAATTTTAATTACCAGTTTGGTAGCCATTACCATGAGCCTACTCATACCAGAAGCTGTTCTAAGTACTGTGAGGATAAAAAGATGAATAATACATGTTTCTTTTACTCAAGAAGCTTAGAGTTGGGTGAAAAACAATCTCTTTGTGGAGTGTTGCCAAAGGCATGACATACTGATTTCCTTGTATTCCTCTTAGCATTGTCCTTAACATACTGTTACAATAGCACTTTGCCCTGTTCAGACCAGTAGAAAAGGAATCTGACTCAAAAATTTAATGTGAAATAGTTTGTTTTCTGTGTGTTTCACTCAATTGGTCCTCTGATATATATCTCTTAGAAGGCTATGCCTATGTTCATGGCATAGCTTGAGTTTTTGGCATAAACTTAAACATATACGTTTAGCCATAAATTTAAAGGTAAGGATATTTATCCATTGTTAGGTGCTCTTTCATTTTCCCTTTCATCACCCTAAAGGTGTTAGTTTGTTTATGAAACCTATATAAGTTTCAGTAACATTAAGGTACAAAATAACACCATATGAATCCATCAAGTTTGTTTTGTTTTGTTTTGTTTTTTTGCCATTTTTTGTATTGTGTATGTTCTGGCATCTAAAAATGTATAATTGAGCCAGTACATAACTAGCTTGGGGAGATGGGGAGACAGAATGATGCTCTTGTAGTAGAGAAGAAACAGCATAAATTTTAAAATGTCAAAGGCTGCTGTTAACGGTTCAGGTCATCATTTTTCGCCCATTCATGTACATTAGCCTAGCCTGCCCTCTCCCTGCAGCCTTCCGGGTCCTGCTCTCCATTTCCCTGTGTCTTGTCTCTCTGGACACTGCCTTGCAGGCTTTGCTCAGTCTCCTCATTATGAAGTTGTAGGCTTAGTAGGCCCAAGAAGAGCCAGGCAGAAGACCAGTGGTTACGCTCACTCACACGAATAGCTGGCATCTAAACATTGCATTCTGGTGCAACTGTGTGTGAGTACAGAAGCAACTTGACATTATTCTAACCTATATCCTCATGGAAACAGTTTTTAATTTCACTTTTTTGGTGGGTGGTGACAGCATAGTTTAGCGTAGTATCACATACTACTCAGGTTGTGTATTAACAGTAAAAACATGGAAGTGGATTTCTGATGTGACAGAAAAAAGGTACCTGAAAATGCTGATCAACATAAGAGAATAATACCAAACTTGTGAACCAAAGCAGTTATTACACACAGGTGAATAGTGCTATAAAAAAAAAAAAGTAAAAAATATTAGGAAAAAGCAGTTATTTTGTGAAAATGCTGTACCTTTAGAGCTGTATTTGTAGAAAACATACATAAGAAGAGCCAAGTGAAGAAGGCTCTCAGTTTAAGAATTTCGGAAATGTCAGTGTCTGAGTGATAGATCATGGCCAAATCCTAGGCATCACCCAGGAATGTATTCTGTAACTGAAGGTGACCTTTATTCTTGGGAGAGATTATTCTCTTTTTAACCAAACTGAATTCATGCTCTCATTAATGTGCTGAATTCCCTAGATGTTTGGAAAGCATCTGTACTGGTTATAGAGTTCTCTAGAGAAACAACCAGAAAATTTTATGTAGAGAGAGATTTATTGTGACTAATAGGCTGACATGATTGTGGAGGCTGAGAAGTCCCACGGTCTGCTTTCTTGAAGCTGGAAACCCAAGAAAGCCAATGATAAAATTTAGCTTGAGTCTGATGTCCTCAGACCCTGGGGGAGCCAAAGGTTTAAATCCCAATCCAAAGGCCAGAGAAGATCAGATGAGATGTCCTAACCCAAGCAGACAGACAGGAAGCAAAAAGGGGCAAAGACCTCCTGCTTCCTCCTTTTGTTATGTACAAGTCCTCAACAGATTGGATGATGCCCCCCCTTTTGGGTAGGGCAGTCTACTTCATGGAGTCTACTGATTTAAATGCTAATCTCATCTGGAAATACCCTCACAGACAAACTCAGAAATAATGTTTAATAATGTTTAATCTGGACACCCTGTAGCCAGTCAAGTTTAACCCTAGCACCAAAGTTAACCATCACAGCATTCCTGTTCGTTACTTAGAGACTGATATTTTGTAAGTCTGCTGCAGTAGTAGCCGTATTTGGTTTGGGAGAGGAATGATACTGTAATTCTGATTTTTGAGAGATCCATGACAAAAACAAGAAGCAAGAGAAGTCCACAGCATTGGAGTCCTGACCGAGTGGAGCTCTGTCCCGCACTTGGACTATCTCCAAGTGTGTCCGCCCATCATTTTGCCTCACTGCTCCGTCTTCCGCACAGCCTCTGCCAACTGTGCTCTCTCTCACCTGGACAAATGTGATTACCCTACAGCTGGTCTACCCTGTTTTCAGTCTCATTTTCTGTAATCCATCATGCCACTAGCCAGTCATTTCAAACAATGCTTCTCAGCAGCACTTCTTAGAAACACAGTTTGAGAGATGCTTTTCTGAAATACGGATCTGTGCGTCTTACTTTGTGATGCGTAGGGTCAAGGTGGAGTTCAGACTCCTTGGTATGGTATTCGAGGATCTTCACAATCTGTCCCCAGCCTTCATTACCAGCCTTCTCCTCTGCTTTACATTCAGCATCAGAGGTTGTATATGCTCAGCTCCCAGGCTGATGTCAGCCCACAGAGAGATTTTGTTTTGACTTACATAATGTTTCTTAAACTGTTTTTAATAAGTTGGGTAAACATTTAAAGTCAGGATGAACTTCTAAAGTTAGGATGGAAATCTGGATTTGTCTTCCCTTGAAAAATCAGAAGCGGTGGTTACATAAATTTCTGCACAGCTGCAATGGGCTGGGGCTCCTAGCCTCTGCTTTTCTTGACCAGGTAAGTGTCCTTCAGACACTAAGGCAGAGTGTCAGTTGCTACTTATCATCAGGTTTGCTTTGCTACTTCTTTGACGTTCACTTGAACCCTAGAAGCATTAGAGTCTGCAGCATCTGATATGCCGCCCAGCCACAACATAACACTGTTGAGTCCTTGGACTTTGCTGTGTCCTCCTGCTTTACTTTACTTCCATGCCTTTGCTAAGGCTGGGTTCACATCTCACATTGTCACCACTGTTGTGATTGCTAGTGTGTGCATGTTCGCGTGCGCGCGCACACACACACACACACACACACACACACACACACACACAGGAAGGCTGTTCGACTGCTTCAGGAAGCAATAATTACCTCTCTTCACTCCTACGGGAGTCTTTTATTCAGACTGCTTGCAATAGTAGCACTTACCACACTTTATCGTAGTTGATTAAACATTTTCCCCAGGTAGATTGTGAGTTTGTTAGAAAGAGGGATTTTGGTTTGTCTTTTTTTATGTCCTCAGCTCCTTTATGTTTTCCATAGATATTTGTCAAAAAGGAACCAGAGCTTGGTAAGCAAGAAGTTTTAGCTTAATCTGGCTATTGATTCAGTGACTGTATTCTGTAATAAAAGGGCCTTTCTGGTGTTCACCACATAGCTTTATCTCAAACTTCTCTTCTTGTGGTCATTAGAATGCATTTTGGAGAAAGAGATTAACCAAATCAGTTGACCTTGGCTTTATTTCTAGGTACATGAAAACATATCTCTGTCAGAGACAGTTGGCAAACGCAGTGACCATTACCAGATGATTGCTCGCGTTGGGCCATTTCTGGAATCCCATTGCAGCAAAGAAAGAATATTGATTTTTCTCTGGCTTTTCTATAGCATCCTTTTGTCCTCTCCTTGTTACTGTTGGAATTTAGCTACTTTGCTGTGTATAATATGCCCTGATTCATTTTCTCCTTGTGATGTGATAATGAGTTAGTCATATATTGAAGTGATTTAACAAAGGAGCGTTCATTTGCTGGTGTATGTTCTGGTATTTGCAGAGAGATCTGTTTAATTTCAAGAGACCATAGGGATATCAGTAGCTCACATCATCTGGGTAACAAAGAATATGGTATATGATAAAATGTAGAAGTAAAATAGCTACTGTCAGCTGTTGATCATACATGTTTATCTTCAGATCTTGGTACAGTCCTGACTTGAAGAGGACAAAGTAATTGTAGACAGTGTGCTAGAGTGGAAAGAACATCTGCTTTGAAGGAAAACATCTGGCTGTAGACTCAGTTTATCAGCATGCTGAAGTCACTTAGCAGTGACTTTAGGCAAATTATTTAACCTCTTCCTATTTCTTCACCAAAAGAAGGGAATTGTGAAAGGTTTCAGAGGGTTGTTGAGAGGATCACATGAGTTAGTGTGTATAAAGCACCGAGCACAGTGCCTCACACATAGTAGGCTCCCAAGAAACACTAGTTTCCTTTCTCTGATTTAACCAGAACCAGTGGGGAAGAAAAAAAGAAAAATACACATAATTCAGGAATGATTCTTTAATTATGTCCAATATTTCTAAACTGGTTACTTCTCTTTCTTTGGCCCTTTCCCATTTCTGACATTTCACTTCACCCTCACCTCTTGGGTCTGACTGGAATGCTCCCTGAAGGAGGTCCTATCTGAACTTGAGTCCTGAGTGGGGAGGAGTTGGCAGGTGGTCAGAGAGGAGGGGATAGGGGCTTGTGGCTGTGTGTGTTTAATACACAACCCCCGAGGCTGTTGATGTTTTGAATCCTGAGTTTCTTTAGAAGTTGAGAAATAACCTGCTCAGCACTCGCCGCTTAGCCAGCTCGGGAGATTGTTTTCCTCCCTCTGCTGGCATCCGGTCCCAGTATAGCTTGTGGAACTGGGCTAGGAGCTACAGGCTTGGAAACTGGAATGATCACTGAGTGCTTACTGTGTGTCAGGTATGGTCCTAACACTTCGTGAGTGTGAATCATTTCATACCCCCTGCGGTAGTACTGTTATTAGTATTATTAGCTCCATTTTACATCTGAGGAAGACATAGAGTGAGGAAGACTCAGAGACATGAGTGACTTGCCCAGGAACTTCCCAGTAAGTGTTAGAGCTGGGCTTTGAATCCGGCAGTTGCTGTTGCTCTACGAGGCAGGGCGAGCCCCTCTGGTAGAGGAAGCCTTAGTTTGATTAGCTCTCCTTTCCACACAGCCACAGAATGGAAAGTGGCAGCTTAGGTATTTTCTGTGTTTACTGGCTTCTGCCTTGTCCTGCTATATGGAAGTATCTCTGTGATGGAGGATGAACTTGTCTTCAATTATGAGTGGGGAAGGAGAGTTGTGTTAGAAGTAGAGTTGAGCCTTCAGCAATGCAGGGATTGGGGCACGAGACTCACCGCGCCTGGCGCGTTCAAAACTGCGTATAACTTTCGACTCCCCCAAAACTTAACTAGTAAAAGCCTTATTGTTGATCAGAAGCCTTACTGATAACATAAACAGTCAACACATATTTGTATGTTACATGTATTATTTCCTGTATTCTTACAATAAAGTAAGAGAAAAGAAAATGTTAGGAAAATCATAAAACATATTTACAGTGCTATACTGTATTTACTGAAAAAAATTAGTATACAAATGGACCTATAAGGCACAAACCCATGTTGTTCAAGGGTCAGCTGTACAAACAAATGGCGACTACCATTGGTTACACACATTTCTTTTTAATGCCTAAAGAGAGTCCAGTAAGTACCAGGTTATCTAGGTAGTGTAATGGATTTTGGAAAATTGTAGACTTGAAAAGAAATTCTAGAAGTCTTTCCATCATGCAGAAGCATTTTCATATAGCTACTTAACATGTGGGTATTTTCATTCCTTATTTTATAAGTTTAGAAATTTAGATAGTTTCACTGTAAGAACAATGAATGGCTTCATTTCTGATTTCTTCGATTAATGTTGAAAGCATTCCTTGGTTGGTAAGTAGCAATGGTATTTTGTTGAACAAATTTTGGTTGAGCATTCACTGTGTGTCAAATAACTGGAGAACTGGAATGAATCTCATTGGCTCACAACAGAGATTGATGTTCTCATTATCCTTGTTTCACAGATAAGGAAACTGAAGTTCAAAAACATTAAATTACATAGGCAATTAAGTGGAGAGGCTGAGATTCAAACCCAGGTGGTGTGGCTTACAACTCCTCTATGCTGTGCGTGTACATGGAACTTCTTTTGAACAGGGGCCATATTTTTCTCATCTTTGTTGAGTGAATAAGTAATCTGAAGATGTATTAGAGAGGACCTGCCTCCAAAAACTGTAGTCTCATCCAGAAGAGAATATTTATACAATATCAGTAACAAAGTAAGATACGCACAGAACATAGAAATAAAGATTGCTTCCAGGTAGGTAGGTCAGGGGAGACTTTATGAGGAAGATTTTTTATTTTTATTTTTTTGATATTCAGATATAGGAGGACATTTCTGGCAGAGAGAAGATCAAGCAGGTAAATCTGCATTATCCAGAGAAGGTAGTCAGATAGGAGTTGTGTTTAGAGAGTGGTGGGGTTTGGCTCTGATGGAGTATAGCACATGAAGGGCAGGTAGTAGAAGGGAGGCTGACGAGGAGACTGTGGGTTCTTGTTTCTGACCAGGTTCTAGTTTTCTGGTACAGTTCCCCAGTATCTCGTGCTCTAGTACCTACAAGCTTTTGGAGAGCACCCTGTGTGAACTCCCATGCCTCTTTATCCTTGCTCACACTTTCGAGTATGCAGTGTTCTTTACCACTTCATTCACTTAAAGCCTTCCCTGGGTACTCCAGTGAGAATTAATTTCAACTGCTTTGGTGGTTCCCAAAATAAGGTATATGTTTCTAGTTCATAATTATTTCATTTTGTCTTATATAATTCTTTGTATGTTCTCTCCAACTAAAGGGTAACCTTCTAGAAGGCAAGATCAGATCTTATTTATCATTATATCCATTCGGTCAGTCCTAAGGTCCCAGTTTAATATTTGCACATAATTAATACTTGGGATATTGTGGAATTAAATTATGGTATAGAAAATTATAGTTATTTTTCTTGGTAAATATTAAATTACTGCCAAAAGTTTCTTAAAAGTAAAAGAATGAAGAGGGTAATTAGATTATTCTTTATAGACATACTGTGTTTATGCATATAATGACTTGTAATGAGGAAGATAGAGGTCAAGAATGTATGCTAATCCTATCTCTCATTTATTTAATGTCATAGTAATGAAATCATAGGCTCACAATAATTGTTAATTTCTTGATTGTTGAGAATGAAATAATTGATTTTTTGTTCACTTAGAATATTTTAAAATGACTCTAGAGATATATTTATGCATGTTCTTATGTTTTAAAAAGTTTATTAAACACTGAGATGTCCCCATTATTTATTATAGACAGGTATTTTAATTGCCATGTAATTGAGGTATTAAAAACAGTCAGATGCCAACTTTGCCATATACCAATTGGGTGCCCAGGGGCAAATTATTAAACTCTCTAAATGTCAATTTCCTTATCTGTGAAGCGAAACAAGAATATCTTGAACCATAATCATGAGAACTCAATGAAATAATGTAAAGGACTTCCAGTGGTGCCTGGTACACTACTGCTAAATAATTATAATTATTTTTATTATTTTATTTTACCTTGTGTTTAATATGAGCTTGGTAGAAGTTACCTTAATTACTTGCCCCTACGTTGATCATCTTAATCCTAAAATTCTCTTTTCAGTTTTAGTAAAATGAAGACAGTATGTCTAACTATATTACTGATTTTGCTCTATTAAACAAGTTTATGGAGGTTATTTAAGTATATGGGAATTCTGTCAATACCATGATAGCCAAATAGCTAATGAATATTGAATAGGCTGTTAAAAAAATGAAAATACTAAACAAAAACAAAAAAGTGTTCATATTAATGATTATAAATTAAAGTTGTAAAATAAAGTATAAATTTTTATCTGATGCCTTCATTTTTTGAATGAGGTTATATTAGAGTTACAGGGACATAAGTGCATTCCTGTTACTTTTGGCAATATGAATAGATACCGTTCATTTGAAAGACAGTTTGGAAATGCTTAGTAGGAGCCATACATATATTGTTTGACATAGTAGTTCAACTCCTGGAAATATGTCCTGAGAAAATAATCTATGAGATAAAAAGTGTGTTTATAGTAATATTAACTATAATAGTAAAAACAAACAGGCAAAAACCTAAAGAATGATAAAGATAAATGATAGTATATTACACTAAAGGATTGTAATGCAGCTGTTAAAAATGCATAATATAGCAATATTGGAGAATGCATGTCAAATAATATTGAATGGAAAAAAGAGAACAAAATTATGCATTTATTATTGCTATGGCTATGTAAAAATGGGTAAGAAAGGATAATCTTTGCAGGAGAATGTAAATAAATTGTGTTAAATGATTGGGTCTTTTTTCCCGTTTTGAAAATTTGCACATAATTATTGAAATATTTATGGAATTAAAAGAATAACGGTATGGAAATTATATTATATTATATTTCTTTTCTTTGGTCAACATTAAATTAGAGCCAAGAACTATTAAAAGAATGAGGCATATTGTATTGTAAAGTTGTTTCAGTGTCAGCTTTCAAGAGTTACTTTTATCATAAAGTAGAAAAAATCTTGAGGATAATCTTTATATTTCTGGCAGCTTAGAACAGCATATTTACCATTAAAATTACTATGACATGGTATATACATTAGTATAACATCAGATATAGAAGATATACAGGGCCTTAAAGAAAAGCCAAGCTTCAAATGGTAGGACTATTTATAATGTGAATTCTCTTTATTTTAGAACTGATAGATGTCACATGCACCCTGCTGCTTCTGAACCCAGACTTTACCACTGCATGGAACGTAAGGTACGTCATTCTCATCAGTGATAAAATGAAATTGTTCAAATTTCTGAAGACCTATAAATCCCATACGTTGTTAGCTTTTTGAAAAATGAAATATAAACCATGTATCTATGGCATTTTATGCTTATTTCTTCTACCCAATCTTCATAATATCTCCATGACAATTCTGACTTATACTTTGCTCCTTTGTGCATGTTTCTGTCTTTTCTCCATAAACTTTCCTGTCTGAAATAAAAATTATCATTGCAAATTAGAGTATACCATTTGCTTTTATTTTCCTTCCTTTTCGGAGGAGTAGGGGCAGCCAGCATAACTGGTTGGTGTGTAAGGCATTGGGTTATATATTTGTGAAGTGCAGTGGAAAGTGTGTAGGATGAGGATTCAAGGCCACGACCTTTTATTTTTTATTTATTTTTTAAGATTTTATTTATTTATTCGACAGAGATAGAGACAGCCAGCGAGAGAGGGAACACAAGCAGGGGGAGTGGGAGAGGAAGAAGCAGGCTCATAGCGGAGGAGCCTGATGTGGGGCTTGATCCCATAACACCGGGATCACGCCCTGAGCCGGAGGCAGACGCTTAACCGCTGTACCACCCAGGCGTCCCAAGGCCACGACCTTTTAGTGTCAGTTTAGTCACTAGCATTGTGACCTCTGTGGGCCAATCACTTGAAGTCTCTAGCACTCAGTATTTTGGGAAGGGGCCACGTTTTATTAATATCTTAGTTCCTTAACCTAGTTATGTTAGCTTTAAACACAAAATACTTTATAGAAATACCAAAGTTCAGACCAGTTCATTTTTTTTTTCATTGAAGTTTTTTCAGTTAAACAATATGTATAGTTTTGTTTTTTTTTAAATGGTGGTCTCTTAGACTAACACCAATTCTCTTAGAGGAAAGCAGGATACAAGTTCTAGATGATTGAAAGTGAAGTCCTGTTGAAAGCTGTGAATACATTTTAAATTTTCCTGTAGGGAAGAGCCATAGGTTATGGTTCTTAATCTTTAAAGATTACTTAAACAGTACTTTATTTAATTTTCTGTATATTTTAAGCAAGGTTACATTGTGAGTTAGTGTTCTATGATACTTACTAAATATTTTATCTATGTAATTCTATTATATGTCTTTTTAAGTTGTCTTTTGAATAATTAATGATCACATTTAGTATAAGGAGTAAGGGAAGTATAGAATGAGATATAAGGCTTTAAAATTTACATAATTTTAGAATTCTGACTTTTCTTTTATGAAAGCACAACCACAGGTAAGGAAAAGACTAATACTCATGAGTGGCTGGTGTATTATAGGGACATACTACAGCTTTATTCATGATCTCATTTAAGCCACACAATATTGACAGCATTTGTTCATTCATCAAATATTTACTGATTACTGTATGCTGAGTTCTAGACACTGGGGATAGAACTATGAACAAAACAAACATACCCTGTCCTTGTGGAATTTTTATTCTAATAGGGGAAGAAAAGAAACAAAGACATTACTAAGTAAAATATATATTAGCTCATGTGGTGGTTAAATCCTGTGGAGAAAAAGTGGGACAAGAACGTAGGGAAGAGCAGAAAGAGGATGGGAAGAAGAGTATTGCCGTTTTAATTAGGGGACATCTGAGCAAAGACTGGCATGATTTGGGGAGCAATCTGTGGGTTCTGGGGTAAAAGCATTCCACGCAGAGGGAACAACAGCAAGTGGGAAGGCTGTCAGTGGTGCTGAAAGCGTTCCTTGGTGTTCTGGGACAGCAAGGCAGCCGGTGTAGCTGGAGTAGCATGAATGAGGGAGAGAGTAATGGACCAGACCTCCTAGGGTTTTGTAGTTCTTCATACGCTGCTGGAGGAACTTGGACTTTTAGTCAGGGTGAGATAGGAAGTCATTAAAGCTGAGGAGGGACAGTATCTCACTTAGGTCTAAAGACTCTGGCTGCTTTGGAAAGTAGACTGTAGGAGTGCAGGGAGTGGTTAGGAAGTTAGGCAGTGGTTGTGGTAATTTAGGTGAGAGATGCTTGTGACTTGAAGTAGAACTTTAGCAGTAGAAAAGGTGAGAAGTAATGATTCTCTCTGTATTTAATGAACTATATAAGCTTTGACTGTATTTAATAAACCTGTTTTAAAGACAGTGATGAACTAGATGCAGGAAGGAGAAAGAAGAGGGTCAAGTTTGACTCTGGTTTTTGGCCTGAGCAGCTGAAAGGAAAGTTGCCCTTTACAGAAATAAAGCACGTCCTCTGCCTGGAAGAGGAGCAGATTGAGGTGGGGAGTGCCAGGTGGAAGTCAGGAGTTCAGTTTGGGACATGTTAGGTTTGTGGGTAGGTAGTTGCGTATGAATCTAAAGTTGAGGCAGGAGTTCTAAGCCAGATATAAATTTGGGAGTCACTAGAAAATGGGTGGTATTTCAGGCCGTGGGATTCTTTGGGGTACCTATGTAGCTGCTGGAAAACTGGGAATTACATACATGGCTCATATTGGTGATTCACATTGTATTTCTGTTGGACAGCACTGTTCTAGAGTTTGTGGGATGAGGATGAATCAGTAAGGGAGACCTTTAGGAGGGTGCTATGAACTTATCACTGAGAGCTTTTTTAAGGGTAGGGACCATGTCTTTTTGTTTTCCTTGCATCCAGCACTCTAGTGCCTGGCACATACTTAGTTTGCAGACTGGACACTGAAAATAATTAAGTTCAGTGAAAATGAAATAAAGGTAATAGAGAAGTAGGAGTACCATTTTTATTCATGTTCTCCAATTCCTCATTTCCTTCAACAAGAAAAGATTCTTACTAGTATGATGCATACATATATAGTCATATATACACACATACACACACACATATGTAATTTATTGTGTATTTTATAGGGCAGTTGATTGTAGGAAAAAGAATCTAGTCTTAAGATATGTGGATCTTAGATCTTTTTCATTAATTAACTAGCAGCTGTCTTTAGGCAAAACCTTTAACTTCACAATAGTTTTAGTTTCTATATCTGTGAAATAAAAGGTTTGAACTAGGTAATTTTTTAATGATTCCTTTCAAACTGTTTTTGATTTTGTGTGGTTTGGTTGTGTAAAGGGAAAATTGCTCCATAAATCTAACTTCAGTGATATTCACAGCAGTTGATTTTGAAAATTAGTCTAGTAAGATGATTAATAAAGTTTTGTGCTAGATGAATAAAAAGGAAACCTTGATTTTTAGAAAGATCCATTGTGAATATGTGTTCTAGTAAGTTTTAATTTGTATTAGTAAAACCAATTAACATGAAGACATAGAATCAGGAGTACATTTTATGCAAAAACCACCAGCTTTAGAAATAAATTGGCCTAACCTTATAAGGTCTCTTGCAAATCAAATACTCAGCACTTTATGTTTAATTGTTGGTGTATTTCTTCTGCAGTAACTGGGAAGCATTGAGTGATTTGACTATATTTTATAAACTGCTAAAGGATAGTATTAATATGTCAGTCATTCATTTTATAGGTGTTGTGGTCTTAGGGAAAAAACAGATGCAAGAATAGGTTTTTGAGCTGATTTCCTGTAATTACAGTAAATGATGAATATACTTTTAAAAATCTACCTGGTTATAGAAGAATATGGTACATTTTTTTGCTTTGAAATTCAGTGTATTATTTTGTGAAAGAGCTCGACTTCATAACAGTGTCCTATTTTTTCCATCAGTCTGTGAACACAGAGTAAGCAGAACCTCTTTGAGTAACTAAAATAGCTAACACCAGGCTTCAGTGATCATGTCCTTTACTCATAGCCTATTAAAACTGGTGACTTTATTTTATGCAGATTTGATGTTTGGTTCTGGCAGTTTGAGTTCACAGACCTTGAGTATAAGTTACTAATTCTCCCCCAGCTTCAGTTTTCTCATCGGTAAAACAGAGATAATACTAGGTTGTGCCATATAAAATTGTTGTTTTTATAAAACAAAAATAGTTCAACCTAAGCATCCAGATCCTGGTGTCTAACATTATTCTTTAATAAAAGGAAATAGGCTTCTTAAAGAAATACCTGATTCTAGGACCAGGGCAGGAAATCTATAATATTCATCTGGAACATTTCAAAGAGCCGGAATGTAAGGAAGTGCTCAAAAAACAAAATGATGGAAATAATGTCAAAGGGCTTCTAGTGGACAAAGCTGGAACAATTTGAGCAATAAAATAACATAATATTGGGTTATACCCTAAAGTGTAAAACGGATGTTCATACTGACATAAATAATTGAAGAAACAAATAAACAGTAGACAACAGTATGTTTGGATGGAAAGGTAGAGTAATGGTTCTTTTCATTTTTCTTTTACAGAAAAGAGCTCATCCTCTCTGGCACTTTAAATCCAATTAAGGACTTACATCTGGGAAAACTGGCCTTAACTAAATTTCCAAAGAGTCCAGAAACATGGATTCACAGGTGTGGTTAATTTACACTATAGGATTCTTAGGATTCAGAATGGCTGGACAAACAACAGTGTCAAGCAGGGTCACATATTGGTTCAGAGTATGAATTCTAAAGTCAGGTTACCTACTTTTAACTCCAGATGCCATCACTTGCTCCCTGTGTGACTTTCAGAAATTATTTAAGCCCTTCAAGCCTCAGTTTTCTCATTCGTAAAATGGGAATAATAATTACACCTATTTCAGAGTTAAAGGTTGGCTTTACATGAAATAATGTATATTAATACTACTACGGTGCCTGGCACATATTAAATACTCAGTAAATTTTAGCTGTTACTCATTATGAACTATCTGAGCAGTCATAGAAATGGCATTTAGATAGTCAAATATAATGAGCAGCTTGGGTTTTATAATTCATTCAGGTGTGTTTCTGGTATGGATGGTTGTGGTGATGGTTGTGGTTATTAAAATTAACAAAATAAGGAAGAGAAGGGCAGCTCAGGTGAGTGTGTATAGGCTGCGCTAAGTTGCTAAGACTGTGAGCGCAGAGAGTATTTTTAGGTTAAAGGCCTGAGTCAGCAAAATGCGCGTGGGAACTCTCCTCACCGTCCTGGCTCTCTAGAGCGTATTCCTCTTGGACTCCATGCAACTACTCGGTTTTGACTAAAATGAGATGGTGTGGGCTGGCTTCTTGGGGTCAGTGGGGAAATTGTTTAAAGAAGTCTGTTTTCAGTTCACTAAACCACTTACAACTTTTCTTAAATCCTGAGCATTTTTAGGATCTTAGTCAGTTCAAGGGATCTCACTATAATCTTGCCTTTGGCTAGCATTGCAAATCAGCTACTTCCCTGCTGGTGGTTTTTTTCTTAGTAGGAATTGGGATAGCACTTCAGAGACTCCTGTGCTTGAGTGTGTGGAGGTTTGGGAAGGAGTGGAGGCAGGGCAGGGCAGTATTGCATATGCATTCACCAATTTATAAGCTTGTCTAATATTTTATATAAATCAAGCTCTTGTTTTATAAGTTAGGTAAAAAACTACTATTTGAAAATGACAAAATGAGTTTTCTTACTCAATTTCTAGTAACTTTTGGGTTGGAAATTTTTAGTCTAAAAAAATGCTGCTTATGAGAAAATACTTGTAAAAACTAACCACAGTAAGTGGTTAGAGATTTTTAGTGCTTTTCATTTAAATATGCTAATGAAAATCTTAAATAGACAAGGGAAAAATTTGTGGATAAAGACATTATGAAACCTCCTCGATGGTTTAACTAATTATATTGTATTTGTGTCCTTCCAGATTCTATGCTATAACAGAAATTCTGCTTAATGAAAGCAGTCATAATGCAGCTTCTTGTTTGCAAGCAAATACACATAGGGTGAGGCATGCACATGTAATTAAAGATATGAACCATGCCTCCTTCTCTGGTATTTACCAGCCATTAATTAATATCCCCTCCACCACCACCACCACAACCCCCCCCCACACACACATACACACCTTGTCTTTACATTTTCTGGCCAAATGGAGTTTTTGAATTGTCATATTGGAATTGGGGCATTCTCTTTCTGACAGATGTTAATGTTTTAGAAAGGTTTCTCTTTCCTCTTTGTCCTTTCTTCCCCCCTCCTCCCCATCCATGGTGCTGAAGTTAATTACGTCTTTAAAAACAAAAACAACAGAATAGTTCTGCTCCCCCAAAATTGGGCTTAGAGACAGGGATTATTTTGCATTGTATGGATGGAGATTAAGAACGAAGAAAACTGATTGTTTTCCTCTCTGGTTTATGTTCTTTCCTTCCTCTCATTCCCGCATGTCCCTTCACAGGCGATGGGTGCTACAACAGCTAATTCAGGAAACCTCCTTGCCTTCCTTTGTGACGAAAGGAAACTTGGGAACAATTCCTGCAGAAAGGACACAGAGACTGATCCGAGAAGAGATGGAGGTTTGTGGTGAAGCAGCAGGGAGATACCCAAGCAACTACAACGCCTGGTCCCATCGCATCTGGGTTCTCCAGCACCTGGCCAAGCTAGACATCAAGGTAAGGCTGTTCTTCATCTCCCGACGCACATTCCCTGTCTGCCCTTTAAATCTTTTGATAGTTCTTCCTCAGAGGAGCTTTTAGGGAGGAAAGTAGAGGAGCTAATGGCCTAGCAGCCTGGGGAGGATCTAGCAGCTGATACCTCCAGGGAAACCCTGGCACTTTAAAAAAAGTTTGCATTCCTCATGAATGCAGTTTCTGGCACTCTTAAGGTGAGTACATTGGTAGAATGAAGGCAAGTTTAAGCAGTAAGATGAGCATAATTCGTTTTGCCCCGAAACAGGAAGGGATTATTAGGCCTTATAGCATTGGAGTTGTTCTTTCTTAGTGGTCTCTGGTTATGTGACTTAATGTGCTGAATCAGCTGGCTGCCTTCTCACCATCGCCTCTCCTGGGCAGGGAAGAGAAGATCTCACCTGATGTTCCCACACTTGCCTACGTCTGTAAATTACCTTAGGATTTCTGAGTCCCACCTCAGGCCTACTAAATTGGGGAGGGGGTAGGATTTAAGATCAGTATTTTTCATGGGGCTCAGGGGGTTATCTGGAGGCACAGCTGGGTTGGAAGCTGTCATAGTCTAGTCCCTTCAGTTTAGAAATGAGGAGATCAAAGTTTCGAGAGTGTTAATGGCTTAGACTTAGCCACAGCTGCATCACTTACTATTCATCAGGATGAGAACCAGGTATCCTTTTGCTCCTTCTTATCTGCTATAGCTTCTCTATATTTTGCTTCACTTCTTATGTTTCAGTGCCATAAGAATGTAGGGTACTGCTCTGAAAGCTTCTCAGGCTTGAGATAACGTAAAGGGGTCAAAATACCTCAAGTGGTACTTTAAGATTAATTGGGAAGCTTTCTCTCATTTTGTTCACCAGCCCCTTCCTCCATCCCCCTTTCCAGGTTCCCTCTCCCCTCTCTGTGTCCTAGTCAGAGATTTCCTCCAGGGTAAATAAGAGTTTTCATTTCTGGGGAATTTTAAGCCAACAGTTCGGGAAGAGTAGCCCTTCTCCTCCAGTGTATATTGCCTTTGTGTTTCAGAAGGGAAGGCCCCTTAATGGAGTGGAAGGAGCAAAGACAGAATCCTACATGGCTTCAGATTTTGGCCCTATTAGCCATGTGTAGAAAGTAAGGCTTTCATGTTTCATCTTGAAATACCAGCTCCACTATCTGCCTCAGTGGGTTATTGTGAAAATTATTTGAGTTAATGTGTGTAAGGTGGGCACCTAATATAGGCTCACTAAATTTTAGTTCCTTTCTCTGTTCCCCACAGATAGAACGTTTAGGTAAAACTGGCTCCCAGTTTGCTCGATCAACTCAATATAATTTATTCATGAAAAAGTACTGAAACTCTTTCATTCCCAGACCCTGACCTGTATGCTGGGTGTGGCATAATGACAACGAGATTGCTCTCAACAAATTGGAAATCTAGTTGAGGAAACGGAAACAAACACTTACAAAGCAGCCTGATGCAGGAGCTGAGGGAAGCACAGGGTACAGTGGGAACACAGAAATGGTTTCTCATCCAGGCTGGGCTCACTGGAAGCAGCTGCCAGAAGGAAGGCTGCTACATTGTCAGGAGTCCAGAGGAACAAGTTCAAGCCATCTGGTGGGATGTGGGAGATAGGGAGTTCCTATGGACTCTGGTCATCTCAGCTTCACAGCTTGATAGTGTGTAGGGGGTGGAGAGGGGCATGGGGAGCACTGAGGATAAAGAGAAAGGCAGAGTCCAGGTGAGCTGAGAGGTCTTTGGAGACTTGCCTGCCTTGATGTAGACCTTTTAAAGTGGCATTCCCATAAAATCAAGAATATGGGGCCAAGGTGAATTTCTTGGTTTCTTGAGACTATCTGATGTTGAAGATGACAACTCATTAGTGGTGTGTTGACTCAGCTGCCTGGGTCCACTCCTAGGCTCACATATTGTCCACCAGCTTTGCCCTGCCCTTGGTTGAACTCCATGCTCTTCCTTTCCCCTCTCTCAGTGAGAGTGCTGAATTTGCAAAATCCTCTTTCTGTTCTTAGAAGCCACTGGGCCCAGCTAGGAGATCATGCCCTACTATGCTTTGTCTATTGGGGAAGTAATCACAGAAGTACCACTGGTCTAAAGCAGCTTAAAAATACATATAAAATGAGCTGGCATCTTTTTACTTAGGAAATTGAAAATAATTTTTTTTTAAGATTTTATTTATTTGAGAAAGCACAAGCTGAGGGGAGGGGCATAGAGAGGGGGAGGGGCAGACTCCCCGCTGAGCAGGAAGCCTGACATGGGGCTCGATCCCAGGACCCCAAGATCATGACTTGAGCCGAAGGCGGACACTTAACTGACCGAGCCACCCAGGAGCCCTGAAAAAAAATTTGTTTTTTCTAAAGTGCTGGTATCCAGCATTGATAAGGCTATGAAAACAAGCATTGTAGAAATTAGTGTAATCTTACTGAAGGACAACATGGCAGCATTTGTCAGACTCTACCAAGAAAGCTGTGTTCTTTCTAATCTAGTAGTTCTGCCTGTAGGAATTCATCCTAAAGAAATACCGGGATATGTAGTATGGTGATGTAGTAATTAAATTCAGTGTTCATACAGACCTAATTTGAATCCTGACTGTACTAAGAAGTTTCTTAACCTCGCTGGCCTTCAGTTTCCTCATCTGTAAAATGGGACAAATGATAATTCCTACCTCATTGAATGATGTGAAGTAAATGGGAAAATCCAGGTAAAGTGGCCATCAGAAGTAATCTTACTAAGTGTTCAATAAACATGGGCTATTATATTAAATATGAAAGTCTGATATATGAAAATACTGTTTATAATAGTGAAAAACTAGAACCAGTCTAACCCTCCAATAATAACAGATTAGTTACATTGCAGTTCATCACAAATTGGAATGTTTTGTTGCTACTAAAAATTACATTTTGGGAGATTTTTTAAAGAAAAAGTTCACTATAGGATAAGGATCTTTAAAACCAAATATGAGGTGGTCCTAATATAATTTTTAAATATATTATTAGATTTGAATGAGATTTTAAAGTGTTTGGAACAGTGCTTGGTATGCTATAACTGCTTAACATATATGTACACACATAGGGCTGTTACAGATATATTGGCTTGTGTTTTCCATAAACATGTATTCGTTTTCTAGTTAAAAAAAAAAAAAAAAAAGAATAAAGAATTGTGAACCGTGCTAGAGGATGGAATTAGGGGATGTTCATTTTCTGTTTTGTTTTCTATGATGATTGTGTGTTTTAGGTAGGCATTTATTTAAGTAAATTTTACAACAGTCTCATTTGTGAGGGTGGGGTGAAAAGAAAGACTCAGAGTTGAGCAGAATTTATTACTACTAGCCAGTTAAAAGTTGATAATGGTATGTCACCTGAGAAAGCACACAGGGCCATTTCTGCAAAAAAAGACATACAGATGGCCACTCTGTAAAGACATGAAAAGATGTTCAACATTATTAGCCATCAGGGAAATGCAAATCAAAACCACAGTGAGATATCCTCTCATACCAAGTAGGATGGCTGAAATGAAAAGCAAGTTAAAAGTGCTGACAAGGATGTGGAGAAACTGGAACCCTTATACATTGCCGGTAGGAATGTGAAATGATGCAGCCACTGTGGAAAATGGTTTGGCATTTCCTCAAAAAATTAAACCTAGAATTACCATATATGACCCTGCTGTTCACTCATAGGTACATAGCCCAAAGAATTGAAAACTTGTTACAGCAATGTTTGTAACAGCGTAATTCATAATAGCCAAAAAAAAGTAACAACTCAGACATCCAATGTGTGAGGAGTAAATAAACGCAATGTGGTATAGCCAAACAGTGGGATGGTATTCGGCCATAAAAAAGGAACGAAGTCCTGATACCGGATGAACCTTGAAAACATGCCGATGAAAAGAAACCAGATTCAGAAGGCCACATATCCTATAATTCCATTTATATGAATTCAGAATAGACAGAGCACATTAGTGGGTTCCAGAGGCTGGAGGGAATGTAGATTTAGGGGACTCCTAATAGGATTGGGGTTGTTTGGAAAGTGATGAAAATGTTCTGAAATTAGACAGCAGTGATGGCTGCACAAGTCTGTGAATATACTGAAAACCACCAGTCTATTTTTCAACTTTAAAAATTGGTTCTAAGGTACATTAGAAAGAATAAAACTTCAAGAACAGCTAAGAAATTATTGGAAAAAAATAAAAATGAGGAATGTTGTATACCAGTATATATCGAAATGTTTGTAAAGACAGAGTCATCTGTGGTACTGGCTCAAAAATAAAAACAGTAATGGAAAAATCTACGGCCCAGAAGCAAATCGCAGTATATAATGTGTACAGATTTCATTGATGATAAGTATGGCATTTCATGTAATCAGAGAAATGATTCTTTGTTCAATTTGTGATGCTGATAAGATTGATTGACCTTTTAGAAAATAATTGTTAGGTTTTAATCTCCTATACCAAA
Source organism: Ursus americanus (assembly GCF_024610735.1). NCBI lineage: Eukaryota > Metazoa > Chordata > Mammalia > Carnivora > Ursidae > Ursus > Ursus americanus. The sequence continues at coordinate 11,378,665 of NC_142160.1, read as the reverse complement.
CTGTACTCTGAATGGAATAAAAACATACCTGAAAAAAATGGAATTAAAAAAATTAATTGTAGTAATATATTAAGAAAAGTATTTGCAATTTAGGGACTTAACATCTTTATAAAGATCTCTTACAGGCCCAAAAGAGGCATTAATGACTATCACAAATAGTAAATCAGGCAGTTACAAAAGAAGAGAATTAAGCAAAATAGGTAATTTGTATAAGAAGAAACAGGAAAAATAAGGGAATAAGAACAATTATTTAGCCTAATGATAAAAGGAAATACAAATGAAAATGACATGATTTTCCAGTTATCAAATTAGTGAAGATTAAAGTACTGGTAGGGAGTTTAGGAAATATTTAACATGTTCTTTCAGTAGGAATGTAAATTATACAGCCCTTCTGGAGTGCACTTTGACAATACGTATCAAGAACTTTACAAAATGTTTCTCACTGTTCCAGTAAATATACTTCTAGAAGTTTCACCTAAATAAGTAGGTTGTGTGCATAGACTTTAAATATATATGTTCATAGAGTGTTACTTATGTAAGAGTAGAAACAAAATGAAGGAATGGTTAAATTGTGATAATCTTTGGAATGAAATATGCAAAAGTTTAAAATTATAGAGTGATATTTAATGACATGGGTATATGCATATTATTTAAATGGAATAAAATCAGTATAAAAGAGTGTCCCAAATTTGTGTTACAAATAAACTGCACACATGCATGCACAGAAAAAAGCTGAAAGATTGGTGATTGGCCAGAATGGTAAGAGTAGTTCTCTCTGGCCAGTAGGATAATGGGTGATTGTTTTTGGTTTTTTGTATTTATGGAGTTTTCTAGATTGATCATTTTGTATCACTTTCATAATCAGAAAATAACCAAAGTTATTTTTGAAAATTTCTAGGAAGGATGGCATACATAGATAGGAATGAGCATTTTCAATAGTCTTTAATTTTAAACCTGTTATCCTTCTGTGTCAGCCCTGCTTCTGTAGTTCTCTTGTACTTATTTGTTCACTCATTCATTTTTTATATGGAGTGTTGAAAAAGAATAATGGTATGTAAGTTCTATCATACACAGGTCATTGATTCTGTCAGTACCTTACATTTAAGCCATATCTCTATGCAGTGACTTTAAGATCACTTTAAAAGTAATTGCTGTCTGTTTTTTAAAATCATTGTTGATATCTCTGTACCTTTTGATTCTAGTAAATTCCTGTTAAGGTTTCTTTTCTCATTTAGTATGCCTCTTAAACATATCTAGGGAAAAGAATATAGTGAATTTTTCTCTTAAAAATTCTGAGAAAAATTTTAAAGGAATTAAATCGATGTTGAAAATCTTTCATATATGTGCTATTTTTGTCTCAAAATTAAAATAATTAAAAATTTTATGTGTAGAAATATGTATTAAGAAATAATCTAAAGGTTTTTCGTGTTACGTAAATTCCTTTAAAACATGTTTTGTACTCTTTTCAATCCATACCAAGAAGCCCTGTCAAAATTAAAAAGCTGATGTATTGTTGCCTAAATGTCCTGCAGGTTAATTTTTCAAAGATGTGATAACCTTAAGGTTAGCATGTATTTTTCTAAGGTAGCAGTTTATCTGGTGCTATTTTGCTCACCATTTTAATCAAATGAACAGTCTTGGTTTCCATTTCTCAGAGATTGACCAGCTCTGGAAGAAACTTATTTGTCTTTGAATAAACTCATTAGAATTTAAAGATGTTTAAAGCATTTCACTGATATAAATCGACCGTCCTTGCTGGGAGTAATCTTGTCCCTCTGTATGAGTCACTTAATTCATTAAATTGTTGAATTCATTCATTGACTCATTCATAAAATACTTATATGTTCACTCTGATGCCATTGGGTATAGAATGATGGAAACATTAATTAGGAATGAATAAATATCTTAAACAATTTGTAGAGTTTAGTGGGGATGAAAAGATATACAGAAAATTTTATAATGTATGGTAGAACATACAGGAACCGTGGAGGTTCAGGAGAGGGAAAGATTTCTTCTAGGGAAGAAAGAAACAGAAATGGAGAGGGGATCTTGGTACAAGAGAAGGCATTTGCCTGGGACCCTTGAAAAGCAGGTGAAGGAGGAGCCTTTGGGCTTTGTGCCGTCTGTATTGTTCACTGCTGGCAAGTGTATGTCTCTTTTTCGTAGCTGGTCTGAAAATCCTCTGATGGAATGTGGTAGGCCCTCAATATAGCTTTTGCTGATGAAAATTCATTTGCATTTGCTACTTGTCCAAGACACTGCCGGAGTATTTTTTCATAACTGCTGCTTTTCTTTTTAACCATTCCATTTGAAGTTGCTTAGTTTGCAGGATTGATAATACAAAGACCTACTTCACTGCTGAATTTTGTCTCATCTACTTAAAAAAAATCATTTATCATTGATGTTAATTGAGTTTGAGATGAATAGTGAAAATCATGCACTCTTGAAAATTCCTGTTATTCATGCATCATATTTTTTGTACTAAGCCCTTAGAATTAATAGTGAACAAAACTGACAGTCTCTGCCCTCATGGCCCTTACAATGAAGAACAAATAATATGTTGAGTCGATTGTTCAACAAATAATAAGTTAGATATTGTAATGTTCATTAAATGTTATAGTTCATCAAATAACCTTTGAATTTATTTTTCTCTTCAACATCACTCTTGTAAACCAACACCCTAATGTTCATCATTATTTTAGAATTTGGCTTTTCTGTGTGTGTGCCAATCAGAATGTGATTGATCAAGGTCCAGAGAAAGAATGACAAGTCCTTAAATTCTCTGTGTGTGTGTGTGTGTGTGTGTATACACACATGCCTTTTATTACTTTATCAGGGAAAGGGGAAACTAGCCTTTACTGAGCTTCCAGTGAGTGACAGCACTGTGTTGGACATTGTATACAAAATACTGGTAGAAACAGTGTTACCAAAAAAAAAAAAAAAATACAAGGAACAAATCAAAGAGAAATCCAAAGCATTAATGGAGAAGGAAATTCCTTTGGCAGTTCCTCTTCTCACTTCCCTTTTTTCTTCCTGCAAGATTCTTCTTGATG